>NC_037593.1:23867400-24129106 GCF_003073045.1 Pomacea canaliculata
TGGACTAATATTAGATGATTCTGCAACTCTTTATGAAAACCCAGATTTGTACTAAGATCACAAAACAAATGATTAAAACACCTATTTGTTAAATAATGACTTAATCTGCATGTATATGTTTTATCTCCTCAATTTGTTGTACTCTTGTAAATGCCCTCACTGGAGTTCCTAATTGCAAGTATCACAAGCTACATAAATCCCGTGTGCAGCAATTCATGGCATACAGCATTCATATATTATTTTTACTCTTTATAAGCACTAAAGTTAGTATATATATTTGCATAGATGAACAATACCCAAGCTTCTTTGATCACTTTGAGATGCTTTCCGTTATTACACTGATAAGGCAACAGATATATTCATCTAAACCCTCGAGGCACTGATGTTTTTGCGGAGCTTTAATTAATGAGGTTTACTTGCAGTGAAACCCTTTGTTGATGAAAAGAGCGGTGATTTCAATGATCTTACATCGTAAACATCTGTTATTATCATATATTTGTAAAGCTATTTTAGTGTTTTAACAAGGGGGAAACACACAGCTCACTTAGATTGAGATCATATTATCAATTTTAATCAGTTTATCCTCAGAATTTTTTAAATCTTTATAAATAACTTTTTACTTATCTTGATAAACTATTTTTTGTATTATGTGCACATATTTAAAATAAAAACTCATCATAATTTGTCGGTGTTTTAATTTTTGCGTGGTGTAGCCTTTGAAAACTTGTACAAATCACATTGCTTGTCTGATATCTCACCAAATTTGGAGAATATTTCTTCATGATATGTTCTTTCAATGGACCATTTGTGTTGCAGCTAGACTGCATTTATTTTCCTCTTGATAATAATATAAATTATATGAAAGAGAAACTGCGACTCTTGGCAGACAAATGCAACAAATTTGTTATTTTAGATTTGTACTGATGACGCTATGGAACTGGAGGGTGAGAAAGCAATTTATATGGAAAACATCACTCCAGAAACATCATCACCATTAGAAGAAATCAGGAGTACAAGTTTTTCCCTATTACATCTTTGATACCTACAAGAGTCATGACCACTAGCTTAGTAAAAAATTATATTTCATTTATTATCTTTGACCATTTCACAATTACTTACCAGCATCGATACTATTCAGTATAGTTCTCCACAATAAGTTGCTCCTACCAAAAACCTGATCTCGTTTCTTTTCACATTTACTAATGAGTTAAATTCCATAACTGCAGTGCACATTCAATTATGGTTGTACAATAAGAAAGATCTTAATGAACCTTAGCATTGTTCTCTTGAATTAATTGCCATCAAAACTCTTGAAAATTTTATACAAGTGGAAAAAAAACCTTTCATTTGTTAAATGGTGCTTAACTGGTGTATAAGCTTCATCACAATTGACAATTTCACTTCCGCTAGCCTGTAATTTGCTTGTGAAGTTTGGAAATCACAGTCCAATTACTCATCATGCATATGAAAGAAAGATATGTAGTCAAACCATATTTTTGCCACACACCAGGCATTAACCAACTGCTTTACTGCTTTTTGTGATGATGAGTTGCTACGTTGCAAGTTGTCATTGTCCCTTTAAAAAAAGTCCGAAGATTCTTGCAACTTTTCATTTGGGGTGGTGGGCGAGAATGCAACTTACAGATTTTTGTTTTTTAAAAATAGTTTTAAGTCTCATTATAACAAACACGACTAAATAATGTATGCCATGCAGACACAGAAGTGACTTTCAGCCATATCTGTGTTGGGGAGTAGGTGACAAAAATGGCTGCTTCTTTTTCACACTTTGTTAGTAGTCACCACGCATGACTTTAATCTAACCCTTCATTTCAGACGCTGTAGCTTTCTCTCTACACATTTTCTATATAAAAAAGTAAATAAAAAGCATAGATCCAATAGAATGTAACCATTCACACACATTACAAGCCTTTCTAGAAAGGCTCTGCCTTTTATTTTGAATTGTGAAAATGGATAGAGCAATAGTAAATCCCAATTTCATCCATGCATACACAAATATATACAGAATCACAGTTTCCCAGCTAAAAATATTCTGAAAAAAAAAACATGAACAGATCCTTATTTTTTTCGTTTGTTGTATCGCATATATCTTTTTAAAACAGTGATATTTAGAAATGTCATCAAGCTGACACAATGCCACAAAAATGCATGCTGAGTTCTTACAAAAGATTGCACTCTTCATCAGAATATAGCGTGCGCTTTTCTTAATCTTCTGCATGCTAGTACATGATGATTTCAAATTGTGTGACAGGTCCTGACAAGAAGAATGTTTAAACTCAAAAAGTTTTCCACAAACAAGAAGTAATCTTGGCCTGCCAAACACACCCAGCAATGTATATCTATTGCATCTTGCATGTGATGTGCTTATGAATTCCATTAATGCAAAATTAAAAAAGACATGCAAAAATGATTTAGATCCCACATTGCAGCATGCTATAATTAATGACAGTTATCTTTACAGTTCTGAAACTTCCTTAAACATTATCACAGCATTCTTCCTGAAAAACCTGAACTTATATAACAACACATAACTCTAAAATATTTTAACAATATAAAACCCCACATAAAACAGAACTGTAAACTTCATAATTGTCTATTTAAAATGTTCTTTGTCCAACCACATTTTAATATTGAAAATGAACAAGCCAAATTTTGTTTAAAAAAATTTGCTCAACTTACACATCCAAATTTATTCCACAAGAAATAATAAACATGTAATTTTTTTTTAACTTCTCTCCATAGCATTTACTTTTCACAAGAAAGAGAATGGCTCAATAATCCCCAAAGTATGGTTAATACTATTGCTTTGTCCGAATGTCATTATCAGCTGCTCAATTACACTTTGTAAGCAAAAGCTTTAGTATTGGTCCCCACTTGCTTTCAACCAGTCTTTAAAACAAGCTATCCATATGATAAAATACCATAAATAATGTTAGGTATTTTAATTTATGTGTCATGAAAATATAGTGAATAAAGGGAAACAAATCTTGACAGGACGATCGCTTTTTGTATTGTACTCCTCTTCAGGCTCTTGCATACGATTGCTAAATGTTCACAAAGATCCGAACAGTTGCTGCAGGTGTTTTCATATAATATGTTAGTCAAAACTTTGGGGGGATGCATAACAGCTGAGTGTTAGAACACTCACGCTGTATTTCCCCAGTGACCCAGCTGGTACTTGAACTCCCAGAGGATTGAAGAAGAAAAGGCTCGCCTTTAGGAACAAAAAAAACCTGCATGAGAGAAGTATGTTTCTAACAACTCACTTCACATTGTATGGGGTCTACCTTTACCTCTGAACAAAGCCTGACATCTAACAAAGTATTTTCAACAGCCCAAGTCAATAGATTTTCTTCACATCCTGAGCTGGTCTGCTTGGCAGCTTAGTAATCGTCACTTACATATGCACAATATGAAATGGACATGCACAATAGATCGGTAAAGAAGTTTGCACCAGCAAATAACTCTTTGTAAGGCAAGTGCATGATATAATGCAGTGCGAGATGATGCATGATCCTCAATGTGTTGCACTACAGACTGTCTCTTATTCTTTAGCTTCATTGGTTGCTAGAGCACTTATTTAAATGAACATAATGTATTCAAATGAGATTCAAAATGCGTTCATACCAAATTTTCCAATAAAGCATAACAGTTTATGTGATCATTTAAGAGTTAACACTTCTAGAAACAACAAAAAGAATAAATGTTTTTTTCTCTTGGTCTGTGTGATTTGATTACAATTAACTAACGTATATTTATCATAACAAAGAATGCTGCCAGTGACCTAGAGTAGCCTAGCCATCTAATGCTGACAAAAAAACAAACAATAACAAGCTCTTCTTCCTAATTACAGAACTATTCACACTGATTCAGCCATTAACAATGCATATGCAAATCTGCTGTTCTTCCACGTATACTTAAAAGAAATGAGAAGTGTGCACCTGAAAACTCTGCTAGCCTTAAGTGCATGTTTATATACAGCACTAAGGAAAAACAAGGCAAAAAACAGGGGCCCCCAAAAAGCGAAAAGAAATTACGGACTGTCCCCAAATTCTGAAACATAAAGACTTGGAAATGCTTATCTGAAAATGAGGTTTTTTCCCGTGCTTAAAGTGACAGTACCACACTAGAAAAGTTTTTGTTTAAAGATTCTAATAACATTTGTGAATTTGAATAATCAAATATAAAAACAATCTAAAAATATATGCTTTTATGTGTTACAAGAAAATTTATCATCAACTCTTAATCAATATTTTTTTACTTGTACTATTTTTTTTTCAATAACTTTCAAACATACTCAAAAAACATAGATCATGATTTTAGTGTCTTTAAAGTGTAAAACTATTATCTTAAATTTCAAGCATGTTCTTTAAAAGTCTGGAATATGTGTGGTCAAAGTGTTAATGTTATAAAAAAATCTTTAAAACAAAAACTGTTTTCTAGAGTGTACCATCACTTTTAAATCATCTGTGTCTATGCTTATACTATAATGTTGTAAGACAAAAAACACCAGTCAGCTACAGTATGCGTGAGAACAATGATATAAGATGCAGTCAATGAAATGTGGATGCTCGACTGACATCTGCCCGCCATCTGCAACATTTTTTTGACATGCCCATCGTAATAAAGTGTAAACAGCTGCAAAAATACTCCACTGTACAAAAAACAGCTGTAAATATGCTTACCCTGTAGAAACATGGTAAGAGCTGTTGATATGCTTTACTACATACTTATGATCATGATATAAACAATTATGACCATAACTTACCATACATGACAAGCTTATCATCATACAAGAGTGCCTGCTACATTCATGTTCACTGCTCATAGATTCTTCTGACAACTAAACATTGCTAGAGACTCAACAGTCATATTGATTTCCAAGGCGACTGTACAGTTGATGGACAAATTTCAGTTGTGCATTAACAGATACCTACCACTCACACAACTGTTAGGTCACTGTTGTATCACACAGACAAAGCACACCTAGTTCTTTTGAAAATCATTCAAGTGTATACATGTACTGAGCAGAATGAAGCATGTACACACCCTATATGGGTTAAGAACATTCAAAGTGTTTGAGACTTGATATTTAAATGAGCTCAAAACAAAAAGCTACAAATAGCAAAATGTATCATAGCACCACTAGCACACTAGCTTCAGAAATAAAACTGAGAATGCTAAAACAATATATACAAACCTGGAATTGATACAGATTATTACTATTTCATTTTTCATTGGAAAAAGGAAGCCAGTGAAGCACACTCCCCTTCCAAAAAAAAGGAAAAACAAAGATCTTTATGATGAAAATGGCAGATAAACAACTCTAATCATGTGAATGTTGTGCTCTGAGGTTTTACTTGACAAAGGAACTTCAGGCATTTTAGGATAGTTGGTTATTATCATATGAAATATACAAAAAGTTAAGAAACATGCTGCAAAATATACCCAACTTTATAAAACATCTCTAACACACTGTCTCTTGTCTTCTGCAACATGTGATAAGCAGACTAGGATGCTGATACTATCCATGAAGTGCAATGTGACAAACATCATCATACATATTTCTGTAAAACAGCAGATGGCAGTTACACCTGCTAAGTATGTGCATACCACTCATACATCTGAATGCATGCACCTAGTGCACATCTATATTTGCAAAAACATAAATGTTTTCCTGGAAATATGGACCTGAACAAGCAGATACAAAGCAAATATTTTTTTATCACAAATCACATCTCAACCATGATAGCACAATATGACATAATCACTGGATACTATATGCTGTATTTCAGTCTGAATACAAAATGTCAGTCATAAACAGAACACATCAACATAATATGCAGCACATCAAGTCTATATACCTCACACACAGTACTCGTGCATGCATCACAGCAGCAATTATAATTATTACACAGATGCCATTGTCCTCTCTCTTTGCACACCAATACATTATGACAAGCTTTATATGCAATAACTTTACATTTTCACTCCTACACCTGACTAGCAAGACATTGCACCCTCCGAGCACTCAAAGTGTTTCTTACAGCAAAAATAATATCATTAGTTAGTGACATATTTAGGACAGCGTGCTACAAATACCAGATCAGGGCTCAACAACACTGCATCATGTAGCACTCGACTCTGAAGCTAGGTCCAACATCTCCGGAAATAGTTTTTTCAAAGTGTATCAGGATGAATAAGGAATGGCCTGGAACAGATTATGCTGACACATATAATTTAACATAATGAAAGAGACTGAATAACAGACATGATGTTGCCATGTGAAACATGCTTACTACTGGCTCACAGCTTGGGACATTGTAACTCTCAAAAGAAACTCTTCTGTCTATGTACTGACTAATAAATAAAACATCTATGCAGCATGAAACAGCTTTATATCACAAATAAAATCTGTTGCTTTCATGAATTCATGCACAAAGATGTATTCAATTTGGCTTCTCAAAAACAATAACCTTTTCAACAACAAAAAAAAAAAAAAAAGTTTCTCACTTATTTAGTCTGCGGTTTGGAAAGACCCCAAGAATTTGTCCACTGCACTGTCACACTCTCTGTGCCCAGCAAGTGCTGCACCACACCTGCAAAATTTAAAATACTGGCTGTCAGTCACAACTATACCTGCAAGTAAATATTAGCTGTTCAGTCACAACCATAAGTCCAGCCTGGCACTTCTGATGTACTCTAAGCAATGCTGGTAATTGTATCAGACTCAAATGCTCAGACCAAGTTTGATCTACAGATGCAAACAATAACATTGCCTTTGCATCATACCACAAACACTCATCTACAGGTCTCTTCCTCCATCAAATATATTAGCCACAGCCCTCATGCTCTCCCATACACTCTACCTGAGAACTAAGTGCATGCTCCATGAAACGACCTGCTTTTATGCATGCACGTACAATTACTTGCCATCCACTCCATCGTTTGGTTTAATCCAATAACATAATATTCAATTTATAGAAGTAAAATAAAAAATGCAAGAGGTTTTTCCCCCCTCTCACACCATCTGATTCCACATGCACACCTTAGCAAATTCACCTAATTATTCACACATGCAAACCAAACCTAAAAAGACAAAGTGAATTTACCTGGAAAGAAATTCCAAAGGAGACATTTTTGCCACACCTTGTAGCCCAGTTTTTCCTCCATTATTTTTTCTGTTCCCCTCCTGACATGAAGTTCCACCTGGCCAAACGTTTTCTCGAGCAAGCGGATGTAAAGTACAGCACCTTTCCTCATTGTCAGGCTACCACTGAGTTGCGTAGCCACCTGTAAGTCAGAGCTGACAAGTTCAGTGCAGCTATAGCTGTCAATTAGGGTCAAATGTCTTTAAAACAGAGCATGTAATTTAACTTTAAATAGAGAGTAGGGTAGCAAAGGCACCTTTCCTCTGTTGTCAGACTAGACACTGAGTTGCACACCATTGTAAGTCAAAGCTGACAAGAGTGCAGTGCAGTACATTTAGGTCAATGTCTTTATGACAGATGTGATTAACCTTCGATTAGGAAGAAGGGTAGCACATCATTTTAAAAAAAATATGGAACACTGTCAAATTGCAAATTTTTCAATTGCACTGCTTTCATTTTATTGTGTGCATCGGCCCAATCCAAATATCTCAAGAGAGTTTTTCAATCTTAGACTTTATATTCTAAAATGAAAAAAACTCAGTATGTAAAAAGGTTGTCAAATTTGCTATGACAGATTAAAAGAACCTATCATTTTAAAGTTTTCAAAATATGTTCCCTATTATTCCCTCTTCCCTACCAAAAAGAAGAGCAAACAAATAAACAAACTACACACACAAATTTCCAAGAGCTGAATTCTGAGTCATTTTCCATTTTTCATATTTTGCCATGTTCTTTCTCATCCTTCTAAAATCATAAACCTTGACTTTACATATTCAAGAGCTTCCCTAAAATATTTCATAAATTGTGAAAATTTTGTTGCTTACTCTTTTTAGTCTCTACTCTGCAAGTGAGAAGAGCAGAATGCAAAAATCATGATAGAAAATTCAAGAAAACAACCCACAATAAAAATTTAAATATTTTTAGTCACCTATCTATCTCTTCTGCGAGAAGATTACGCATGCCTCTCATGACTCTCTCGTGCACAACCAATGCTGACTAGTGTCGTTGAGAAGCTGCACTAGTAGACTCGCTCCTGCATCATACATTGTGAGTCCTTCTGCAGAATTCCCTGTACCGAGTCACCTTCAGTGGCACCGCTCACAGGAACCATGTGTATACATAAGCACATGTATGCATAGGTCATATATTTATCACCTTGTTTTTATTCCATTCATTCATTAATTCCTTGACTGGTACCAGCTGGAAAATAGCTATGCTGGTCTGTTGAACTTACTGCTGAGAAACAATGGGACAACACAGTGGCTGACTTAACAGGCTGCCTACTTGGCTTGTCAAGGAATGGAGCAGGTCCTTCATGTTAATCCTTAATGTTGCAAGCCAATTCTTCCTCAGTTCCACCTTGTCATGGACCCCCTCAAGTACTCTGAAAAGGTCAGTCTTAGCGCAAATGTCGAGCTGCCTTACATGGGCAAACCAGACCAGCCTGTGCTGCTTCACTGTTGTAGAATGGTTCCTAGTGCTCCACTAATGCAACTGTATATATCTTATATCAAAGTCACTGGTTTTGCATTCCATGTTAGAGATTTGAGCAGCTTCACCATCAGGCACTTGTCTTGCATGCCTAATACTTGCTCTCTATTATCGGCAATCAGAGTCTGTGTCTCACATGTACCACAGGGACTCTGTGATCTACATACTGCTATGCAACTTCAGAACCAGATGTTGTCACTGGTTTCCCCACTCGTGGAACAACCATTCATCTTACAGGGCTTCTGCTTACGCAAAAATTGCGTACAGTATGCATTAAAAGTTCGGAGACCCCTTCAATTTTCATCGATGTGTCCCATTCAAAGTTGGCGAAGACAGACCCCTTAAAAAATCTGAAGAAGGTCCCTGGGACCCCAAAGAAACTTAGCCTTAGCAGAAAGCCCCTGATCTGCTTCATAACTTTGTCTCAAGGAGTTGAGACTTGTACGGTTGGGTAGCAAAAACTGATGGTGTGTGAACAAGACTCTAAAGACTTTGCTTTAATTAACGACTGCACTTTTCTTCTCATCTCGATTATTGAAAAGCTATAAACATTCACATAAAATTTCATGTGTAAAAGAAATGAAAAAGCACATTTCCCAGGCTGCGCAACAAACATAAAACCATCATATAGCTGTTTGACTATTTGACAATGAGTCACACTGTCACAAAGCCAAAGCAAACGTCCAGTCAAAAGTTGTTTGTCTAACTGTAAAAACCAACTCATGTGGACCAAAAGTATCTCGCATGGAGTGTGTTTAATGTCAGAGATGTTGCACATAACAGGTGTTGATCATGCATGATAACACCTACAAGATGGATTGAGCATGTCATTCACAAATAGATGATGATATATGATGACGAATGATAAAAATGTTCATACTCTGTGAGCTATGCATGAAAAAAGAAAATTCAGGACCAAAAAATACCCACCTAGCTTCTTGCTTTTGATGACTCTGCTCGCTGCTATCCAGTCTGGCACCTGAGCAAGCATGTGTCTGAGAGATTTAAACTCTCATCCTGTAGCAAAAAGTGTCAAAGAGAGCAGGCTCCTGGAATAAGACCCTTAGTTGAACATCACCGACAAATTTCTCACAAAGTCCTTCATAAGGTTGCTTGAGGCTGCATACAAAGAATTCATTATAAAAGTGCTGAAAAAGTATTAAATGACTAATGACTTCTAAGTTAAAACAGCTGCTGCTATGTACTCCTCACATCTACTTCACAGTAAAAGTAGTCCGTCTACCTAATCTTTGTAAGGAAGTAGCAACACTTTCATACCATATGAATAGTGATCTTTATAATGATATATCTGTCTTGTAAACTGCCTTTAATAACTTTCTGCTGCGAAGAAATTATTCATAGGTATAAAATATTACCTCTTAAACATCATAAGTCATATTTCTTCATACAATAAATTATAAAACACCAAATCTTACCATGTGTGTTCTCTGTTCTTCATCTCAAAAGGTTAAAATTTCATACCATTTTGTGGGAAAATTCCCGTGTCAGCACTATCCATGCCATCCCGAGAGGTGAGATCATCTTTTTTATCAGCTGTTTTAATCACGACCACGAATGCTGAGATGACCTCCTGAGTAGGCTGTAAGATTCTGAGCTTATCAAAGACACCTGACATGGTTTGACCAGCATCTGTTGGCAATTTAGACTGCAGCTAACAAGGTTTTACTTTTCTACCATGTACTCAGGCAGTTTAAACTATATAAACAGATAGGGAGACAAAGAGCTTTTAATCATGGAGAATTTCTTGTTCTTTTTCAACAGATGCCATTAGAGGATATTTCTGTCCACTAAAAAATATTTAAACAAAGAAATAGGTGCATTTAGGAAAGATGAACAAACATGAATCATTTCTATTCTTTTTCTAGTGTTTGTGATGTGTTAGTGTGGATCTGTGGCATCCACAAGTCTGTTACCTGCATGCATACAAAAATATGCACATAGCTATTGATGCATGTGACACCGATGATTACCTTGTCCCAGGCGAGAACATTATTCTGTAGTTCTGCGGACAAATGCAATGTGGGAGTCACCTTCATAAGCCAGGGAATTCCCGCAGTTCTGGCCATTACACACAGCCTCCACTTGTATCAAGCCTGCAATCCCAGCAGTGAACTTTGTTAGACGTCTATTGTCAAAACAGACCTAAAAATGTATGTCGAAGTAATCCAATGAATAATGACCATCACTTTAAAAAAAAAATGCCTTTCCCCGCATTTCAGACAAAATTAAGTATCCAAATAACTGTCACCACCATTATGAATCCATTTCTTTAGCAGCGTATTTTTATGTTATTTCCTTATCTAATTTAAGTTATGCTATTCTGTCAAAACTTAACAGACCACCTAGTGTAGATAATCAAATTGTAATCACATATCCAGAGAAAATATTGGCTACAGTGGAATATATATTATGACATTAAGTCTGTAGTGGAATAAGACAAGAACTTGCTTTACTGTCTGTTTCTTAAGTCTGATGATCACTATTTCCACATAACCTGCTGACTGATGGATAAGCTTGCAGTCTGTTTCAGATGGAGGTAACTATTTTCACTCAAATAAATGGCATCGAAACTGGTTAGCAGAAGTGACCAAACAAACTAATGCTTACTGTAATGCTTAATAATCTTCTGCAATGTTATAGAGTTACATATCTGTATACTTGCAGCACATGCAGGAAAGGAGCAAAAGAGAAAAAAAAACTAGAGGCATGAGTAAGAGAGAAGAGAGAGAGATACATAAAGGAAAAGAGATGTTGTGGCAGAACTTCTTCAAATTCCATTTATACAATTGTTATTTTAGATGGTAAAAATCTAAAAAATTACTTAAGTTAAAGTTTATACCAGAAGAAAACTCAGCTGATTCACATTGGCAATACTGTCAAGTTCAACATGCAAGTTACTAAGGATATGTGATAAAATGGAGACACAAAAACTGTAGTACAGCAACAGCCAAATTATAACTGAATTTACCAAACCTTTAGAAACTGCTCCAGTTGTCTTTGACGTAGTAGAATTTTTTCTTATCCATGTTCTTAAATCGTAATGACACCAGCGCTTGGCCCTTTAATCTGCAAATGCCAGTTAACATGTTGTAATAATGCATGTCAGTCCAACAAAGATAACACACATATCAGTCACTAAACAACATACCATTCACAAATAACACCAAATTTGCCAGTATTTCAATACACTATGTGTACAACTCTAAATCTGCTAAGACAAGGTCAAATCATTTTTGTTAACAAGTAAGTCACTGACACAGATCATGTGGGTGTGTTGAGGTGAAAGTGTATTTGCATACATATAATGCATTTTCTCTGTTGTGCAGTTCAAAAAGTTACAATTATATATTCACTTGTGTGAAAAATCGGTGGCCAATGCAATGTGTCTGAGTGCAAGCAGGTGGAAGGGTGCGGTGTGTGTTGAATAAGAAAACGCAGGCATAAATGAAAAAAGAGGTATGAAAGAGAGAGAATAAAAACACAACTGATTTCCAGAATTCTGAGCCACTGTCATGTTTTCTAAAAGAAACGCCTTATAGACCTGACAATTAAACTTCGACTTGTAATTCTCGACTAATGTGGACCACAAAGACTCTTGTGCCGTTTGTTTCGTATGCCTCCTGCATTGATTTACTCTGCCAATCAGTTTACAGAGAAATGCTTCTGAGCTGGGGATGAGACTGACAAAGTATCACAGCCACAGGAGCTGCATGTCACTGGGCAGTCAATAACATCAAGCTGCACCAAAGCGATAATGACAAAGCTGATTATAAATTGATGACACTGTTTAGATGACAGTTCATTACAACACCAACACGAATGATCCCCAAAGTGCATCAAATTTGTATACCATTTATTTATATGATTTTTTTTTTATGCGTAGCAGTTGCAAAAATCCATTTTTTAAGCACCTGACACTGCCCTGTCCTTTCTCTGACCTTTAAGGCCCTGCATTAGAATGTGACCCTATTCAATGCATTACTGATGAGAAGATTGTTTTCTAAGGGCACATTCTTGACTGATCAACAATTTTCTCAATGTAAAATCACTTTTCAATTCCTGATAATACGAGCCCGTGAGAAGCATTATCCAACACTAAAATATTGATATAACAACTTTTTCAATCTACCAGTCAATAACCTGTAATATTTTGTCATCATTCTGGACAAATTTAAGGGGGCCTTTCAGTCTCAATTATTACTGAAAGCTGCAGTTCATGTTTATGTGATTATAATACAGAGTGGACTGAATATAATAAAAGTAACAAATATAGCCAGAAAAAATCTGTAGGACTGTCTGCATTGCCTACAAATGCTAACTCAGCAACATATTTAATCTACCTGTAACGTACTGCATAGCTAGAATAAACTTTAATGACATAACATGCCAAGCATAACTTTTCAACCTGAATCCAGTTGTTGTGCCAACTTTTTAGCACTGCAGCGCTAGACCTCTAAATTACATATACGGATCACAAGACCAGAGTGATAAGCAGCACAAGTTGGAATGAAGAACAACTCTTGTCTGGTTATATATGCACTGCTCAGTGTATAAGGGCACACCTGTCTATGCAACTTTACTGACTCTGATGACCTTCAGTAGTACGCGTATTCTTTGGAAGGTAAAAGAGGGTGACAATCTTGCCTCTTCCAGCGAAATTAGTTGTGTGGATGACTGGTGTTTTGAGATTGTGACGTTGTCAAAACGATTATTAGAAAAGCCTTTAGTCAATCCACCTAAAATGCCACAAATTTTTGTAGCTTCTCCATCCGACTTCTAATCATCGACCTCTGTTTTCAGGCAGTTTTTGGAATCTCAGGCCACTTTAGTGATGGTTCACCATTGTAATTCTGATATGATTTGAAATGAGTCAATAAGGGTTCACAATCACAGAGCCACATAGGGCTAACCACTGTTCTACTGCTCTCTGCAGTCCAATCTGGAACGTTTCATTGAAGCCAGTAATAGCTAATACTTGATGTTGGTGAAAACCAACTGTGAGCCAATCAAGATGGACTGACTAAACAAACTTCCAAAATAAGAAATTGACTTAAATGCTCTGATCCTCAAATGATTGATCAGACATCTGCCAGACGTTGCGTGCCAGATACACTGTCCCATTCCAGTTTCAACATAGATCACATTTTAAATAATAAATTTTTGATCTTGGAATACCTGACTTCATGCTTGCTGAACATTAAATAATTCAGAAATTTACAAAACCTTTTAGTTTAGCTTTGTTGTATGCGTATTATCTTCAGCGTAACATCAACTGTGACAAAACTTCCTCTGATAAACGACGTTTAACATTCCTGTTCTAAACTGCTCTTCATACCGTATCAGAGAAGTGAAACGAGCCTTCATACTGCTCCACAAAATAAAGAAAACATTTATCATTTGTACCATTGCCATACAACCATATGCCTACTTGTCATATACCACTACAATATTAATACTCACTTGTACTTATATACATTATACTATGCACAGTTCTCTCTTAGTCTAAGATGTCATCTTACAACTACTAGACACAGTATCATTTTTCTGCTAAAACCAATATAATAAGATTAAAGTTTTTCATAACTAGATCCCCTCACTTTTACAAAACAATCCCCACATATACTCACAGCAGTATTACATTACTCCCCCTGCTGAACAAAATACATTCATTTTGACAGAGCAATTACACTGAGTTACCACACAATTCAGAGACTTAAATTTGCATTTATCGAGCGAAAAAGTCACCTTAAAAGTCTATTTTAATCAAATTGTGAGTTCAGCCACAGTAATTCAGCATAAAACATCTCTACTATAGTCATCCATATACCACAGTGTAATAAATCTTAAATCATCAACCTCATAACCAAACTGTACCACACTCATTTATACAACCAGTATGGGGAATTAAAGATGTGACACCACCCGATCCCCAATCTGGTATTCAAAGACCCTTTTAGTTTAAGATCCATGAATTGGTTAATGTGGATCTCCAGAAATGCTCGTCATTAATTATGTCACTTAATTAATTTCATCAAGTTTATATCTAGTATGTAGACCACCAGAACCTATGTCATCACCTCACAACATGCGCACAACTACACACAAACAGGCAAGCTAAAATAAGTACTCAAACATACACCCTCTCCCTACCATTACCCTCGTCATTATTCTTACTATAAAAAAAAATATCCCCCTACCTCAATTGGTAAAGAGTAACTTGAGAATTGCTGCAGGAGACTTGTTGGCACGTCGTTGTCCACAGCATATGAGCATGTCCTCTGGAAGACATACAAGAACTAATCCAGTCTGATGGCCCTACCCTTCCTCATAATCTCCCTGCTCTCCTTCCCTCCTCATTCAGCTCCAAATTGAACACATCTGTGTTTTCTGATTCTTGTGCATTGTTTTCTGTTGCATAACATCACTATGACGAGCACACATATTACACTGTACGAAGGGCGAAGACGTTGAGTCTCGAGCTTAGAGCTCGAACAAAATCATCCTCGTGCTTATCACTTTCATCAGTCCACTGCACAGATGGCACCACTACCCCGTGTTAACAGACTGATCGTGGAAACGCACAGGATGTCTCAGTACCTATCAGAGAACTGAAACTGAAAGCATTATTTTCCAAGTCAGCTGTGGAGATCCCAATAATATTTACTTCAGTACCAGGAGAGAGAGACATATTTCTTACGTTCAGCTTGATGCCTCTGCCGTATGCCTGAACAGAAATCTTTCGATCCAACTGGGCTTGGACTAGGTGTCTTAGATGCCTGAGAGTGCTCTGCCATTGTTCCCTTTCTGTCCGAATCCCATGTGACAGGATCACCGACGAGTTCAACTTGTCATGGTCACGCTTTCATCTACCATCTAGTCTCTCCTTCTGTTTGCTTGTATCACAATTTTCTTAGTTGACTAATCCCCAAGCGAGTCTTAAAAATACTGTATTGACCTGCCTTCAGGCAGGGCTGAGAGACGCAAAGAATCTTCTCATTTCGCTTGAAACAGAAGACTATAATTGTCACTTCTACTACATTGCTTGTCACCTCTTGCCTTCTTTCCACATCTCATTTTCACTTAAATTCCGATCCTACCTTTACTCTACTGCTGCTGCTTTGCGACTTTCTTCTTAGGCCGAAAGAGATCTTGAAACGTCGAAGTTTGGGTCTAAGGCCCTGCTCCCTTTGGAGGAACATTTTGTTACAATGCACCATAAATGTTCTGTCTTTGTTCTGAAATTCACCATCTCCCATCAAGAATAATTCTGAAGATTAACTTGATTCTGTGCACTCTTCTGCAAGATCTAAGTTACCATTTCCAGTTCATTATTCGAACTCATCACACCAGTGCATCAGACACAACAGGATCTTTACAACTGTTGTGTTCTTGTTATTGAACGTCATAGCAATGGGACTATCTTCATAAATTGAGTAAGATCTAGTAGTGTAAACGATGGTCTGCCTTTGATTGCCTCATTGCTCCTGTGCAATTTCTGAGTAGCTTTCTTGCTACCATACTGCCACCCTTCTGCTTGGGTTGGTGGTCAGAATCTTTGTCAGCTTTTGTTAGTCTCTCTCACAATTTCAATTTGCATGGAAGGACTGGGCTGTTTGAGAAATGTTCTTCTTGAGTTTGTCCTCCCAGGACTTTAGTTCTTTGTGGGATAAATCCCTGACTTTGATAACTGGCTCGTCTGCTCCTGCTGGGCACATTCAACATATTTTTCTCTGTTTAATCGCTTCAAGCTGATCATGTATCTAATCGTAGCGGTTGTCCAGCGACTCCATATGATTAACTTTCTGGGTTTTTTTTGGCATGTATTAACTGGGACTTCCTTAACTTTGCTAACCTCATCATCAATAATTGGGGCAGCTGCCTCATAACATATCATCACTCAGCAGAATGACAATTATCCCCATTGTATGTTAGTCTATCAAAAGTTCATAGAGTCGGGTCGGGTGTGCTCAGCATTTCCATTACTGGAAGTACAACATTCATGGGACAAAACTTCAGTATAAGAAAAATCACCGTTACTTTTGGTTGACGTGTAACATCTGAGCACAAGTACCCATCAAAATCTGGACTTTTTGTTACTGCACGCAAGTATTGCCGTTCTGATTCTGCGCTCTCAGAGTGCGTAGTGGAAGCTGGAACTTTTTATGTCCTGAAACACTTCCTCCACCACCGTCCACTCCCCAATCATATCCATCTCATCCTTTCCATCGTTTGTATGTTGACTTTTCAGAATGACTATCCTCAACACACATATAGAATGATGCCAGTGTGTGTGTTGATTGAGGATATCAACAAGTTCTGCGAGACAGTCTCGTGAGCAGACAGTCGTGAAATACGTGCGTTCCACAACATTGTGGATGGCTTCTGAACAGAAACACCCGTGAGTCTTTCGCGAAAATTGTGGAGCACTTGTAGCTGAATTTGTGATACCATACGTGCACAAAGTCTCTATTATGGAGCAACGCTATTGAATTGAGCTCTAATCGAGATGCTTTATGAAAGAATACCGCTAAAACTTGATTCTCCGTCGACGTCCCAGGTCAGGTATTGCTGGAGAAGCGATCGACTCGCTGCGGGCTCGCAGTTCTGTACATGGTTCAAATGGCTCTCCGAGTTCTGTATTACGATGTTTGATCCCCTTCAGAGTTTCGATCAATTGAAATATGCTTCTCTAGATGCTGTGCTAATGGCTCTGTATCCGAGTGTGACACATCGATTGATAGTATCCAGTTTGTAGCTTTGATTGTCAACACAATACTGACAATCAATAACACAAACAGACCATACTGACCAAACAAAACAGCTGCAAAAGCGCCTGCAACGATGATTATTATCAGTTTCTGTGTAGATGTATAACGGTTCCATTTACAAAAATTCTCGAATAAAGTTTGCTACTCTTTGAATCACTATCGATTCTTCTGTCAGAGACATATTGTTAAAGTCATGGTGCTAGTTTAACGTGTGTAGCACTCGAAATGCATACTCCTTTTAATGTGGTCCTCCATGTTGGAAAGTCGCTGTACAAGCCGGATCATGTGACAGTCATGTGATGACTAACCCACTAGACGTCTGCTCGTTTTCATTGGTAACAGTGGTAAGGCGGCCTGAAAGGGAAAACCGCGATTTCAACCTATAAACTGTAGTTATACTGAATCTTCATGCCTAGCGGACAGTATTTAAGGTTAATGGATTTGGGTAATGCTTATTGTATAACGTTGACATTTTCGAAGACCGGCTGTCGGACGGAAAAGATCAGATAGAGAAGTGAGGACCAGATCAAGTCCCTTGTCCATCTACACATCGATTACTTCTAGACGAGACCAACAGACATTGTACTTGAGATAGTCGATCCCTAATTGTCTATCTATATATCGATTACTTCTACTAGACGAGACCATGAGACGATGAATTTGTTGAAAGGGAAAGGTCGACATACCGCGCTTAACAGTTTCTGCACAGAGCGTTCTGCATGGGTGCAGACTGCTATATAATGATCAATGTTGTAATTATCATGCAGTTGCTGTTTCTTGAAAACATCTCGTAATTGGTCCTGTCATACTGTCAAAGAACTAAAATAATTTTGATAATGTTTTTATTATATTTATGCGTAGTTCAGTGTACGTCGCAGCAATTTATAAGATGTACAATGTCAAAATGAAATATTTACCATTAGCTGTAGGTGATAAAAGCATTTTAAAATATGCATAATTGTGGCCAAATGTGTTCATCTATGTAGCATTTCTATTAATTAGAAATTAATCAAATTTTAACAGATTACAGGTTTTATTTAATATTACTTTTCCTTTTATATACATACACACATGCACACCATATTTATAAGTTATATATACACATGCATACACGTACACTTGAGATTGATAAATGCTATTGCAATTTTTGTTGTTGATAGATTATGGTGAGCATGAAAAGTATATTTGAATATTTCTTCATTCAACTCTTAATGTTATCAAAAGTACTGAAAAGTACATGCTATACTTCCTCTTTAAGAATATATAAGCAGGTATATGCATTGATTACCTAATGACCAGCATTAGGTACCTGATATAAGGTATTACTAATAAGGTAAAAATTGAAACTTTTTGTGGGATATTATGCATGTTTTTAATAGGACACCAAAAGAGATTCACTCCACTTAATGGAAACACTCAAAAACATTCACCAAAATATTATATTCTTTCCTTGGCATTTCTCAAGAACACAAATAAAGCTACATCTGAAATTTCATGCATACCTCAAAATATGACTAAAAATAAACATATAAATCAACTTTTTATCAGCATTCTATTTCACTTCACATAATCTCCAATTTCAAAGCCTTAAAATATCTAAAGACAGGCAGAAAACAATGTATTTAGATTTTCTGCAGACTTCTGGTTAAAGAAGGTGAACACTCTACAAAGGGTTAGGGGCTAAAGTTCATTCAAAAACAAGTTTCATCATGCTAACAAAACACACAAATTTTCAAATTGAGGGAAATGTATGTCAACCTGTTATTCCATGAATATGTATATATGTGTCCGTGGTTATCCACCCTTTTCCTTCTTTGCCCAATTTTTGAAAGATACATTTTTGTTTAATAAGATAGAAGCTTCTTTATTTGGTAAGTCATCCAGGGCTGGTATTCATATGGTGTCTGCAACTATTGACCTCATAAAAAATGCTCAATGCAAAACAAAGAAAAACTGTCAGTCATGCACATATTTTTGTAAGTCAGTTTCTTCATGCTTATATACTCATTACACACACACACACACAAAATCAACCAGAAATGTACCTGAAACCTGAAGAAAGGACATGACTAGTCCATAACCAACCTTTACTGGATCAACTGGTCATATGCCCATAAGGCTAGGCTATGCCTATCAGTGAAAACAAACATGACTACATCCACATAGGTTGTTTCTGTAAAGAAAAAGATCTGCCTCCTTAAAGGTTCTTTTTAATTCAACAGGTATGAATAAAGTTAGGCAACCTTTTTATATAACTGTTGTGTAAAGTTGCCTAACTTGGTCAAATATTCACCCATATATGTCTAATTAAGAAGGACCCTTAGCTGAACTAACCTGAGAGTTTGTAGATCAAAGTCATGGCTCAAACAACAAATATACCACACAAAATTATTTACAATTCAGCACCAATGTTTCAATGATGAAGCGTGCATAGGAAATTTACATAGGAACAATATAAGTGATACATTTCAATAACAGCTTATAACAAAAGCAACAATATATCAACAACAACCCTTTCTCAAAACTTCAAACCACCTTCATGCTGCACTCTTTCATGACAGAGAATAATTTAAATAGCAAATATTTCTGTCTGGCGTTCAGCTCAGGTATGTTTTGGGGGCAGCAATGATTGACTCAGCTTCTGAAACAGCAAACAACAAGCCACAGTATTGAAATTAAAAAAAGAGTACCCAGTTACTCTTCCTCAACTTAGCATTTTTACTGGATGTTTCTCTTTAGGGTTTTATAACAGTTATTGCTTTAATAACACAGATCAATGCACACATGAAAAATTCCAGAAAATTCGGTAAACTGCACAATGGTGTTCATAAGTACTGCCTTGATCAATTTTTACAGTCACTTCCTAGAAAAGTCTGTTTTTCATGATTATGTAGCACAATATCCACTACTGATGACTGACTGGCTATTAGTTTCCGAAGTTTTGCTTCATTTTAAATCATACATTGACTGAACCAATGTTTACACAGCACTTTCATAGACTCGCAACTTTCTAATATCAGGTAGATCAAAATACCAGGCACTATACATCTGTCTAAATATCCAATGCAACAACTTCAGCATAAGTAGTCCCACATTTTGTCAAAACACTTCAATAGTTTAGAGAAATTTCTTGCCTTGTTCATGAAGCAGATTTCCTAAAATGAGTCCAATAAACTGCTGCATGTAATTAGTTCTATGCATTGAATCGCCCATCACAGATGTACTAACAGGTTTGAACACCCTGCAATACATAAATTATTTGATTATTGTGCATCCCTCTATTCTAAATTAAAATTTATTCTCCAAAAAATCTAACAAGGTTTGAAGAAAAACAGAATCATTAACTAGCATCCTTCTAAAGAAATCTCACTCTCTCTTTTTTTCTCTCTCATGCTGCTTCTATGAATTTATGCTTAAAATCTCAGATGACAATTTCATATACCATCCTAAATGATATCCACAGCGAGGACAAACAGCTATTGTCCAGGTAAAACCAGGAAACCAGGAATCAGCTAAGTGAGGCTGCAACACGAGCCAATCATACATTGTTAAAATAATTTATTACAAATAAATAACTTATATAGCACAAATCTTGGCAGGCTGATAGAGAATACCATAGGAGGCAATATATGTATCCAGCAGATGCTCCCACTTTGCTCAATTCATTACAATTAAAATATATGTATTGCAATTTATTATTATGTATTACAAACTACTTTTCCCTGCAAGATGCATAGCTAATTAGTATAATAGCCATAGGGAACATGAAATTACTTTGTCAGATGTCTTCATGGCCTTGTCTGATCATGTGCCATGATATAGTCTTAGTTACTGGCATAGCTTTAAATATAAACATTGTCTGATCATGCCTAGCAGAGCTACTCTATCATCCATGATGATCTCTTCCATCAGCTAATGCTGATTTTCATGAGCCACAAATTAGATAGCAGAATTTCAGCCAACTCTCCTTCTTAGGCTCTGGAATTTGGAATCTCCTGCCTCTTTCTCTTTAAACTGTGATTATGTTTAAAGTTTTTACATCCAGTTTCAAAACACCTAATTATTTTTGTCAAAACTGAGAAAATGAGGAATAAAGGAAGATGGGTTTGGGGAGCCTTTACCCTTCTTGTTTACCTGTTCAACTTCTTGCACATCTGCTTCAGAAGATGTGATCAGTTCAAAATATTTTCCTGTAAATATCAATAAAAAAAATGATCTGATAAATCTGAAACAAACAAAACAATTGTTATTGCTGACCAGGATGATATATGCACATCAAGAATAAGATACAGCAAATAACAGCTCAAATGACATTGAAAACGAAGACTTAAATTTTTTTCCCAGAAAATAGGAAAATAAACCCTATATCAAACTGCATTCTAATACTCTTTCTCTCAAAAATAGTGCTTTCTAGGGAGGATTAAATACCTTGTGGATTTTTAAACAGCTGTATAAGTACACCTTTTGCACCAGCAAGTGTATCATTTCGTTGTCTGTGTGCCAATTGACTTGGAATTTTTACCAGGCTGTCTGCTCTTGTTACTTCCAGTCCACAATGTCTACAGAGCAGGAAACCTACTCACAAAAAGAGATGGGGGATAAGGTGAGGATATAAGTAACAAAATTAATCTAACCTTTCAAAACAGCCTAAAAGTGCAAGAGAAGATTAAGCTTGCCACAGATCTCAAAGCTGGTGGGAAACAAAGTTTAGCAAATTAAAGACGAGGAGACATATGCTAGTCTAGCAAGTCAGCGACAAGTACACAGGTAAAGAGAAAACATGCCCAGCCTTTCTCAACCTTTTCTTATTACCCTGGAGGGAAGAGGGACAAGCAACTAAGGCTATATCATGTCAAGGCAACCACCCCTGTAAACAGATACCACATGCAGAGAAAGAACAGTGTGACAGAGATGAGAGAGCTGAACCCTGGACAGCCAGCCTTCACCAAATTGGTGACAGGTGCTAACCATTGCACCACCTGACTCTGGAGAGACTGTGTTAATTATTTTCAGATTCTAAAAAAACCTTCTGCAGGAAAAAAAATCATACAGCTCATTCTATGGTAGTATGATCAACAAATTGTAGATATAATAATTGATATAATTATGCTGCAATACAATTGCAATTCACTTATCTGCCACAGATGAGACACAGGCAGTGAAATAAATGGTTTGAAGGTTTAAATTCTTTATCACTTACCCACATTGTCTATGTGTGACTATGGATAGCAATGCTCAAAAGTGAAGTTTTTTTAAAATGATCTCATGGAACATGAGCAACTTTTCATGGAACTCTTGGTTTCTACATAACTCTGATTTGAAAAAAAAAGGTTGCTTAAGTCTGTTGAAGACCATGTGTGTTGGAAGAGAGAATAGAATAGTAGGAAATATTAAATAAAGAAGTGAGCAATGTAAACAATGAGAGGTAGGTCTCAGAATAAGACAAATATGAAGATATGGGGAACTAAATTTAGCCAAGCCCATTTAAAATTCATTTGCACAAATAAAAATAGAACAGCTCAAGTTTCAAAGCAAAATTAATTACTATAACAATTCTCCTGTTAATTAAAAAATGACCATGCTGGAAATCCTACCAAACAGAGAAAGACTACAGCTGTGCAGTTTGACATCAGAAATGCACAAGTTTCATGGATACAAAACCTTCTGCTCTCATAAAAATCTATCATCATTCAAAAGCGCCCTAAGCTGCATCAACAGGCAATGCAACCGAATAAGCTAAATGTTACAAAACATAATTATCGGCTGCATCTCTAGATGAAAATATTGTGATAAAATAATTAGTTAATAAGTTAATGAAACTTTGGCTTTAAAAACTGCTTTTGGTGCCATCTGACAAATTACATGGCCGATTATCAACTTCATATTTCTGTTAAAATTTTGCCTCTACCGCAATGTTCTCTTAAAGTTGTGCATGTGTGCAGATCATGCAGTAGCAAAGAGTATTCAAGTTTTCCAACCGCACACAAACACCTACATTGGAGGGGAAAACCCACTAATGTGGTTGACAACCTTTGTTTCTCTGTATGCAAGTTCACAGATGCATTTTTTCTTTCCTCCCACCTTCCATTACCAACACTTCCTATTATTAGTATATAGAGATATCACAAAAATATTCTCTTTGTTTTTGGTCTATCAATTATTGCTTTGGTTTTCCTTCATGGACAGTCTTCTGTTTATTCCATATGTTAAAAATGCAAACATTCATTTTCAAGCATGATGCCTTTTTCCCTCCAACAACAAAATCACACAAACCATCACTCGACCATTTGTGTTGACTGTGAAAACTTTAGTGCATAATTCCTCCTACCCGTTGGGTAGTTGCTGGCACAGAGTAAAACAACCAACCAACCCTATATCCTACCCGTTGGAGGGTATACTGTTCTCTGTACAAAGCTAAATGAATAAAATCTAGCATCAACGAATCTTTTCGTCGAAGGGTGGTGAGGGAGATATGAAGTGGGGAGGGGAGATGCATGTGAGGGTGAATGGAAAAAAGTTTTAACTAAACCTTGGAAACTGAAAGCATGTGACTTTGCTGCCCTGAAAATATCGATCGTAAAAGACGGGATCTGCGCCTAACTAACCTGCTCACGACACAGGACTGAATCTTGTGTGTATGTGTGCTATTTGTTCACTTTACACACCACACTTGAACTGTAACCGTTGCTGCTGACGCCGAACAAAAGATTAAAATGGGATAAGCATATGGATTTGATGAAACATCCATGCAGTGTCTAATCACACCCTTTCACTTTGAAGCTACATATAATGGCCATGCAGTCACACCTTCAAAGTGGTCAGCAGTGTTGCACATTGTGCTTGCAAGCAGTTGCGCCAGACAAACAACGTACAGCATCTCTATCGAACTAGCCAGCATTGCAGACGCCCTGCAAGACCAGGGCGCAGACATTATGGCAGGTGAATTGTGGGAAAAGCAGCGCGAGCGGCAAAGTTGTGACCGAGTTTTCCCCGCCCCCATTTTGTTCCTAGCTGTTCCGTTTACCGTACTTGATTGACCGATACGATTGCATTGTTTTTACGTTCAACTAGTAAAACATATGTGATATTAACTTTTGATAATATAACTAAATGCTTATATTTCTAGTACTTTATAATATATTAAGTCACATTGTTTACTGTCATATCTATAGAAGTACCATACATATTGTTTTAAAAAAAAAATGTGACGCTGTTGAAGTCAGCACGTACCGGTATAGATATCAGGACATTAATTCTTTACTATCAAAAGTACTTTATTTTTGAGACAAAATTTAAAATTGCAATAGCAGACAGTGCACATTCTCAGTCTCAACCCTGTTAGATGAGAAATGTGCAGAAAGCTTTCGTCTGACTAAAACAGAAAATCGGTGGCAACTGTACCAAACTTGCGCTGACCTTTGCACTCAACTTTCAACCTTCAAGTTGAGTGGCAGCTACAGAGAGCTAGCCAACCAAACCGAGGAGGTGTGGCTAGGCCGCCCAACTAGAATACGTTCTGCTGATCATGTGGCCGTGTTGACGTTGCGCGAAAGCTCCGCCTTTGCCAGCACCAAAACAAACCGGCGCAGTTCGCCGGCATTTGTTTACATCCAGTGGTACTGCTGCGGACGTCAGCGATTGCTGTTGCATACCTGCGCATTTGGAAAATTGGGGAAAGACGCCAACTTTAATTTTCATTGTAATTGTTACCTTGATCTCATGATCACTTAATAGTTATGTCTGGGACAAAACGATTGGCAAAGCGATCTATCGTTGGGACTCGAGTGAGTGCCTTGTGGCAAGATGGCCGGTTTTACCCTGGCGTTATTCGTGCCCAAGTGGCCGAAGAAACAACTCTCTCTTCAGCCACATACACTATCCATTTTGACGACGGGTTCGAAGCAGATGTGCCGACTTCACATGTGATCGGTCCTGGATTTCAAACAGGACCCTTAGTTCGTCTAAAAAAAGCACAAAGGGTCTATGTCACGATGAACGGTCGAGAAGTGTCCGGCTTAGTGGTGTATCATAACCGAGAGTCGGACGAGGTGATAATCACTGTCAAACACGGCAACACAGAAGATGTCAACATCTGCCGCAGGCTTGAAGACGTTCGTCTGATGGAAAGTCGAAAATCTGCCAGGCTTGTTGATCAGGACACAGACTATTCAAAGCTGGCCGATTTACAGCTCAGCGAACCCAAACGCCGGGCTGTTTCCCACAATATTGACGTTCCAGCACAGGCTTTCAAACAGCAGTAAGTGTGGTTTTACGGCTTTTTTTTCCTCTTTTAACTCGTGTGAACACTCTCTTTCTCTATATGTTACAGTCTTACTGCCTTTGTTAACGTGCTTACGCCACTTCAATGCCCTTCGTTTACAATGTTTTGCGCAAAGCAGGCGGTCCGGTAAAGCGGACACAAAAGTAGGTCAAGTCACAGGCCCCAGCTGATTCTTGCGTAACTTAGCCGGCACCAAACGCGGCTTGCCGCAGTCATTAAAAGAAGTGTTTTCTTCCACGTTTAGTCAAAATATTATTTGATCCCTAGGGAACGGGTATTTTAATCGCAAAATGCTGTGCTTAATACCCTTATCTACGCGGTGGGCTGCGCACTTTATGGGCGTTTACAAGTGACTGCACTGGACTTTCACGGCAGCCGGTGGTTCGAGGCCCAGCAACAAAGAACCGAGCCGTGATGACGTTAGCATTTTCTTTAGCGAGCGGGACTTTTCGCAATGTGTGTGTGCGTGACTGAAGAGTTGAATATTATTTACTTTTAACTGTTGAAACAGGATATGATCATTTATGATAGTTTAGCTTTTGCTGAAATGATGTGCGTGATGGTGGGGCGGCCTGTTTAACGAGCGTGCATATGTTTGTCCCTGATACTTTGCGACAGGCGCCAAAGACGGCACCGCGATAGCTCAGGGGACACAGAAGGGTCGAGCGAGCACGGCGGAAACTTCGACGATGTTGAAATGATGGACGAAACCATTGCTGCCATGGTGCTCACCTCATTGTCTGTCAGTCCCAAGTCGCCAACGTTCCCCAGCAATTACAGAGGTACCTGAGCTGTCTTCTCTTGCGCCGGCTCTTACACCATTTAGAAACCTATACTTTTTCATGGCCCATGTTTATGCCGGCGAAAAGTTATTATCTCAGATACAGACATTATCATCACGTAAAAAGTTATCAGAAATGTTTATGGAACCAAAGTCTGAAAAAAGATATGCCTTTGCCATATGATAGGTTAACATTCATATCCCAAACAACAATGTAGACAACAACATCCAAAGCTACTTTTTTCATCAGGTGATCAGCAGCTGGAATCATCTCAAGAACTTCAAGCCTGCATCTCTAGTAGTGTAGCAAGTAGTGGTTTCTACAGTGGTCATTCAGAAAGAGATGACCCTTCCCCACCACATATGGGTGGCAGTGCTCCAGCCTCCTTTGAATTTCAGGTTCGGTCAGATGCTGTGCTTGACACAGACAGCACAAGCCTGCTTGACTCCAACATTAGTGGCAAGGTAGGTTCATATATATGTGTGCGTGTTGGTGGTGGTGGTGGTGGGGGGGGGGGGCACATGTGGGGAGAAAGACTTGAGGGGCAATCGAGGGAGACTATATATATATAGAGTGGTGTTTTAATGTAAGCTTTATGTTCATCTTTGTTTCTGCCTTTCATACATTAAGGAAAAAAAAAGAGAGAGAAATGGTTCACATATGTTGTCATAAAAATATTGAAACAACCACACATGTGTTTAACAATTCACATGGTACAGGTGATGAAAGACTTCACGCCATGCTTTTTTGTACCTTTAATTAACCCCCTCTCCTAACACCTCCATGCCGAGCTGGATTAGTGTCAAATTAGTCTCCTTGCCTTTGTCTTTGCATTTTAAGTGCTTGACCCAGTTACTTGCCCAAAGTGCTGCCTGTAACCTGGTTTGGGGTAGGAAAATTTTGACACTTTTCCAGAGAGAGAGAGCAGTGACTTTACCGCGCTTGAAGCGATCAGCGCCTGGCAGCGTGCGCGACCGACATTGTGCGGTCTCGGAGTGCACGAGCACGATAGTAGGGCAAGCCACCGTGATCTTAGGCTGCAGGCGCCTTGACGACTGACGATGCCTGTCCTCTCGGGATTTGACTAAATCCCTGCCGATGGAGCGAAGGTTACCGCTTTTTCTTGCGGTCGGAAAGCCATCATCGATATTTTTTTTTTCATCTTACAATGGCCGCGGGCGTTGCTGAGAAGAGGCTATTGGCTCAGAGTTTTCAGCGCTGACCTGATTCTAGTCAGCTGATAATCGAGGCGGTCGTGCAAGCCGCGAGCTATTTTTAGACGTCAGCTGCCAGCAGGCTCACTCGCTGCCACCGGCTTCGCCTCCGTAAACTCGCGCGCGGCTACGGACAATGACGAGACCACATCAGCACTAAATACAGCTCCTACATCCCGACAGCTAACATAGGATGATGACGTATTCGGTTTGCTTACATTCGTCAGCTGTTGTCAACAACTTTCTCGTTCCCCCAAGCCCCAACACGTACCCTCCACACGCTGCAGGTAGCGGAGCCGGGGATTTTGTTTTGGTCACGTGACTTTTACGTCAGCTTTTTTCTTAGCGGAGGGGCAAAGTACAAAGGCCTGCAGCAGATTGAATAGACCTTGAGCGGTGATAAGCGACAGAGGAAGTCGATATTTAGCAAAGAGTGTTAGTGTGTGTGCAGACATCTTTAGGTTCATGCCGCCGAAATCGCGGAAGTGATGACTCGGTCGCGCGCACGCCTGGCTTGATCATAGACAATAAAGACACTCTTGTGTCCGTTGCGTTATCAAACAGTCTGTAACCACCACGTCAGTCCCTGATGGTTACGTAGAGGTGCGCACTTACTCAAACAGCCGGCGTGAGAAAGGGACAGCCTTGGGAGCTGTTCGACCTCTACCCTCTACAAAGAAAGACATACTTGGTATTGCGCTACTAGAGTGCTACACCTTTCAGGGATGAGCTAAGCTTGTTCTATCATTCCTATCTTTAGGACATGACACAATCGCCAGTAAGAGACTGGCGTACAAACATGTCACACTTCCGGCAGAATTTACTGACAGTGTGCAGGTATAGAAGTTGGCAAGAACAGGAAGAGAAGAATAATTATAATGTTCTTTTCTATAGTTCCTTGATCCTTCATGACTGTGAATCTAATGGCAGCAGGGAATGGGCCTTGTTTGAAATTAGCCTCCTTAAAGAAATAGATGAATATAGTTTAAACAACAGTTGAAGTTAAGACAAGAGAATGGCATGATTTTCACCCCTTTCTCCCTGATAAACTATGGATTGAGAGGAGTTAGCCTGCTACCAAAGATGCTGTGTTTGGTCATCTTTAATGTTTCCTATGTGGCAACGTTTTTCTGTGGGTATGTTTTCCCTAGATTGTGTATGTAAAAGGACAAATTTTAGAATTATCACAGTGGCGTGTGCAGGCAAGTTAAATCAGGCATCATGAATGAGGAAATGCTTCACAACTCACAGCAACTGGTCTTGGATACCTGAAACCATGCTGCCACATTATTGATATTTTAACACATCACTCCCATACAGTAGAAGTTACTAAGCACAGTAAAATAATAATTTTTAAAAATGAACAAAAACATGCACATACACAGTCTGCAGAGTCAAAAGAGAGTACAGGAGGCATGTGGAGGTGGGGGACCCTGCCAGTATAGTGAAGAATATTGGCAAAAGAAGTTTGTCAAAAGGCAATTTTCATCAGCAGTATTAAAAGCTTACTTGAAGATGTACATGGAGAAAGGGCAAAGATTTCAAATTCAGATCTTTATTTGTGGAAATTATTTTTAGACATATTTTTTAATTTAACACTATAGACACTTCTGATGATTATATGATTGCAGGAGGAAGAAAAAGTGAAATATCGGTGTACATGGCGGGGTTGTGCCACAATGTGCTTGTCCACCAATGACATTGAGCGCCATATCCGTCGCACCCACTTTGAGTGAGCATCTTGCATCTTTAAACAGTGTTTCAGTCATATTTTTTTCCCAAACAGCAATTTTTCATTCAAAAAAATTGTATGGATTAAAGCATGATTTGTCTGTAGTTATGGTCTGAAAATCTGTAGCAATAAAAATCATTGTAGTGCGGCATATTTTTTTTGGTTTGCAGTTTCTGAAGCAAGCCTTGCTTTCTTTTTGTAGCTTGCTATGGGCTAGATTGATTCTGTAATGATTTCCAATTTTGTTGTCGCAATAACTTGGCTCTGATGTTTGATGTTAATCTAAGAAAGTCTAGGATGTAGACATTTTTTGGTAACCAATAGACTTAATGAGTGTCTGCTACGCTGAAAATTTGAAGGACACCTGATCATAATGCAAAATAAGAAGAAAATGGCATTCATAGGATTAAGGATTTCAAGTGAATGGTAATCAAATAGTGAAGAAGAAGGTGACAGCTGATTCTTGTGTCATAAAACAACAATTTTGTTTAGGGCAATCAGCATGCCACAAAGAGAATATAATCTTATAATCCCTGTAACAGATTGATAAAGTTGAATCTTCAGGTAGACCTTCTAGAGCCCCAGTTTTTAAACTTTTCCAGACAAGTACCACTTTCAAAAATTCAAACTGACCAAGTACCAACTTTAAAAAATTTTGAATTGACTATCACCTCCCAACCCTCCCCTCTAAGAATATATGTACTAGGACTTAGCCATGGGCTAGTGGACCACCTGTCATACTTTCATGTACCAGTAGTGCTACATATATCACACTTTGAAAGCTGGGGGTTCTAGAGTATAAAAATTAGAGATGAAGTTCAAAATAGCTTAACGACAAGACATAACAGTGACCATAACTTCAGAGACTGGAAGGGATATATAGACCAATCTCAAACTGTGTACATGTTGTACATGTCTTTTGTTCTCACTAACCATTTCAGCCGTGACAGTGATGAGGAGCTTTCAGCAGCAGAGGAAGAGTTTTACTACACAGAGGTGGAGGATGATATGGACTCTGTTACCCATTCATTTGCTCACATGTACACGTCAACACCCCCAAGCCTTCCATCAGAGAAACTGGAAATGGCACAGACTTTTGACCATGATTATCAGCGCAAGGTAACAGTCTGGTCATGTATTTTTGCTGTCATCTGAAACATCAAATGCTAAGCATGAATAAGAAGAATTTTAAGATTTCCATAGTCTTGTTTTATGCCATTGCAACTGAAAATAAAAAAAATATAGTAGATTGTAAGGCATCTGTTCAACAAGTCCACTCATTCAGTCATGTACACCACTCAGAAAAAAAAGGCCACCACCATTAAGAGATGAAAGGAAGTACTCAGTACATCCAATCAAACAAGATGAAGCCAGTATAAACCACAAGTAGTACTTTCTGAACAAATATATTTTTAAGTGAGATTTTTGAAGGCTGAGGAATAAAAGTGTCAAATGTTGAAGGAGTGGGGATCAAGATTGGTGTTTTATGCTGAGCCAACAACTAAGGCTATATCATAGCAGAGCTGCCAGGACTGTAAACAGATGCCACATGCAGAGAAAGAACAGCTTGCCCAAAACAAAATATAAACCCTGGTCAGCCAATCCTCACTGTATTGGTGACAGATACTAACTGTTGTGCGACTATTTTTGAAGGGCAGAACTCCATAGCAGGTCCATAGTAAAAGAAGGAGAGGAATCTGTTGGAAACATCACAGTAAACAAGGAAAAAGCAACTGTCTGCACCATTAAATGCCACCAATTAAATCAATCAACAAGCACAGCATGGATATAATGAAGGGGTGTCAGTCGAATCAATAGTCAAACTGTTGAAAGGAGTGAATTCTTCCCACATATAAGCAGTCAGACTGTGTCACTTTGTAACCAAGAAATACACATATACCAGTTAACAAAGTAATGTGTACATAAAAGTGGAATCATGAAGATATTCACTAATTTGCATATAGCACTAATAAAGGTAAAGTGTATTATACATGACGGCCCTTGGTGCTACTAGCAAACACACTAATAAAAATTTGAACATTATTTTAAGTCTGTAGTCTGTACATGTAAGTCTGTAGCTCTAATGCTCATGGAGTTAACTAAAGACCTCGCATGCTGGTTATCACTGTTACAGGAGGAGCAGCAGAAGATTCACCAGCAGGCATCATCAGTGCCATCTGCTGGAAGCAGTGGGTTCTTGGGAACTTCAGCCTCTCTCCCCATTACCATACCTGATGGTCAGATCAAACGATCCTTATCTTGGCAGATTCAATCTCCCATTCCAGGGAACCTGGTGAGTATATCACAAGTTACGAAGATACACCTGTTGCCTTAGCAGTGAGTACATCCTTGTGAGAAATGGGCTGACTTTCTCTTTGTGATGAATTTCCCTACTTGTGTCACTGCACACAGCTCTTCAAAAAAACTTCCTTCTCCACTTCCTTCCAAAGCTGCAGTATCAATTGAAGCAACAAACTCTTATCATCTGCAATAAATACGAATGATATCATTTTCTTTTAGAAGAACAGAATGCTAGAATCAGCGGCTAGTACAGGACAAGTGTTAAAATAATATTAACAATCTTCTTGTCAGAACTTCCCTTTTTAGTGTTAAATTTGATACAAGGCTACATATGAACATATATGTTTCATCAAATACTGAAGGCGATAAGGAAATGAAAGATTAAAAGTGGGAAAAATTGGGCAATGGTATTTAATTCGAAACTTTTGGGAAACTTTTTCACTCCTTGGCTCGCAATTGTAAAGATGAGTTAGATTTTATGTTGCTTGGGGGTCCAAGGTAGTGTATATGCTCTTTATGGTGTTCACTTTTATCAGTACCATTTAAAAAGTTTAGATATTGTAAAATAAAACATAATCATAATGTTGATATAATTCTGCTGATTATCATCATTTCTTAGCTGGTGGACAAAATAATGAAATAAAGAAATGAAGTAACTTCTGTATGCTGATTTCTTTCACTTTGATAACTCTTTTAAGTTTCCTTCTTAAGAGAGCTATATGGTAATTTTACATGAGAATGTCATATATCCTTTGTTAAGGTCTCACCCCCTCAGCGCAGCACACCAAGACTTACACCACAGGAACGCTTGCAGCAGCACCAGGCACAATCTCCTAAATCACACATGCTCCTGTCACCCTTGAAAACTGCAGGTACTCACAGGAAACCTCGTAGTGAGGTCCGCAAGTGCCGCAAAGTGTATGGCATGGAGAATCGTGACCAGTGGTGCACACAGTGTAAGTGGAAGAAGGCCTGCACGCGCTTTCTGGATTGAAGCACTATCTGAGAATCTCTGTGTTCGATCTGTCATGCTACAGTTGGGGCCTGAGAATGCAAGATTTTAACCGATGAGAAGCATCATAAGCAAGATGTTGGTCTGGCATGCATGAATGGAGCCAAAAGATAGTATTACACAAACTGGGAAAAGATGGAGTAATCAGCAAAGAATCAGTGAAGCTAGGTCAAGACAGTGGAATTATGATGGTCTGATAATAGGATTTCAGCCGATTTTGCAAGGTGACATGTTATAAAGATGTCTTTAAAGCAAATGAGCAGTCTTTACAAAAGATAGATGGTGGATTTCCTCAGCTATATTTTAGGCACACCAGTGGGTTTACCAGATAAAGTATGTCTTTATTCTAGCCTTTGTTGCTGATCATCCTGAATTTGTGACAAGTGAAACATGTAGCCCACAGATACATCACCTACAGGAAGAACTATAAGCTGTCTGAAGAGGGCAAAGAAAGCTGATTTTAGCCAAATTGCATTTTCTGATATTTGCATTCCACCTCAATCAGTAGAGAGGGTCCAGGGACATTGGATGCTTCCATATTTACTCATTACGTCACGATTACATTGTCTACTATTGATGGAGGAGAGGTGCTCTTGATGCACACCTGACAATGTACAGGGTACATAGGATCAAAGGATTTGATTAACTGGCAGTCTTACCCAAAGGAGTGCAGCTATAAAGAAACATTTAAAATGAACCAGAAAAAGACCTCCTTCGAGAATGCCAGTCAAAACTCTCATATTGGGGTAAAAGAAATGTTAGGTTTACAATTTATTTTCCAAGTCAGCATTCATGGAGATATATCATGTAGTGAAATGTGCTTGCGAAAAACAGCAAGTATTTTGTTTATTAGCAAATGGAATGTGCCTCTGATTGGTTTCATGACATCATTAGGATCTCTTTGCAAACTAATAAGAATGCAAATGCTGAGAAATCCTTTTCTGCATTGAATATGGTGAGAAGGAAACAGAAATGAAATGAGTGCAGCTATAGCGAAACATTTAACAAGAACCATAAGAGGACATCCTTCAATAATAATTCAGATGTTGAAAATCAAATTTGTATTTTTGTTCCTTGGATAATTTTTAACCCCCACTAAAAGGATTTAGTGCTTTGTGTAAATCGTGTTTCAAGTGCTTTATTAGTTTCTTTGTCACTTTGCTCCTGTATATGAACAGAAAATGTAAATTCCATGATGTATGTTCTCTCATGTTGCACAAAGTATTTTTGATTTATAGATGCAGACAAAGCAGCTGAGTTATGACTTTTGTCTGTGTTAACATGGATATGTACAGCCTTCCTCAGGTCTTTCCTCAGTTCAGTTTTAATGTTATAAATCTGGATGAAGATCATTATTTAGATGGGAATTTTTTAATCTGCTGCTTCACGGTAAGGGTGAGAATGGCAAAGTGTAAATGGCTGATGCAGGTTTTTTGTTGTTTTTTTTTTTTAAAAATCTGTGCCCATCCTTTTGATAGGCATCATCTTGTGGCTCTGTGAGTGTGTCCACTTGATGGTTGTGAGTTTTGGGTGCTACTGCTGTCATTAAACTATATAAATTGCATGAGAATTTCTACAGTATTATCCTTTTGAGAATACAAGGTAGGGATGAATCAGTTTATCACAGGTCATTCAGTTTTTCAAAAATGAACTTCCTTCAAAATTTATGTTACTGCTTATGAGGGTTGGGGAGAAACAGAGCACCAGAAGGAGAAACCAGGAAAGACTGGTGGTGGTGAAAGAGGGAGGTAGAAGATCAAGCTTTGTTAAGGGAAATAAAGGAGACTTTTTTGTCTCCCTTTTGACAAATAATACTCAGTAGTTAGATGTCAGTTCAAAAATCTATTTTTGATGATGAACAATTTTTATTAATCCTTTTATGGGTAAGGAATAAGTTTTGAAATAAAGCAAATCAAATCTAATGATAACAATTAAAATAGCTTAGTCAAAGTAATCTTCCAGTTGAAAGAAAATATGAGTATGACAGCTTTTCCTTATCATTCTTCAACATTTGAAGAGCTTAAAAAAAAAAATGCTCAGCAGATATTGTGCTGCAGGATGGGATTAGTTGGTGGAACAGTGGCTACAGCTGCAACAGTGAGAATCAGGTGTTGTAGGTTCAAGTCTTGGATCAGACATGCCCCTCTCTCAGGATGCAAAACCTGTAGATGATCCCTGATGGTTCAGTCTGGATACTCGGTTTTACCTCCACCTTCTGAGTGCATGCATGTTTGTATGTATGTTGTGTACATGTTTGTGTATGAACGTGCATTTGTTGCCAGCTGTCAAAGGTGTGTGATCATACACTTGTTTGTATGTCATATGTAAAGCACTTTGAGCCCAGCTTTGGTGTTGAGCAAAGGTGCTGTATAAATGCGCTGTATTATATCATTAAAGTAAAGATAGTTGTGCTTAATGACATGACAAGCAGATAATGTAGCTAACAAATTATGTTGTTTGGTAGCGGTAGTGATATTGGATTGTCCTTCAGTGCTTACAAAGAGATTATTTGCTTAGATATGCTGCAACTTCTGCATGTTTTAGATTATTGATTTAATTAGGAGATGCCTTTTGAGTGGCAGTGATTACTTCACAAGGGTTGAAGTAGGAGAAAGGAGTGGATAAAGATATGCTAGAAATGGTATGATGCTCCATAATGTGATATCATCTATATATGTACAGATTTTGGTGTAACGTTAAATGTTTTGCTTTGCAGTTTTGGTTTATGCACCAGTTTTTTTTTTAATAAACAATTTTTGCACAATTTTATTGCAGAAAGGGTTAATTTACAAATCACAAATTATACTTTTATTTTAAGGCTGATCTGTAAAATAAAACTGTAAATATTGTTCAATATCAGAATATCATACCACATTGCATTTTATGTATGTTGTGTCACAGATGTACGCAACACACCAAGTCAGTATGAAAGTTACCTGCTTATGTATATATTCGTGTGTGTTTGTGTGTACATGTGTGCACATCCATTACACATATTTCAACTTAATGTAAAACAGTTCCAGGGAACCATTTATGCTTGGAAGATGATAGTAGATATAAAATTTGAAACAAAGGACCATACCTTAGGCTGCCAAATAAAATTCCAAATGTTCTTATATAATAATGCCTTTTAAGTCTTTATGTTTCTGAGCATTAAGACATCAAAATATTTAATGTCCCACTTTTTTTTTAATTGGGAAGAGAAAATGTTACATAGATTTTAATCAATATTAAAAAGTGGTGTATCATTCTTGCATCTGTGTGTTTTACTGCTTTAAAGTAATTCTCTGGGTTGGGCTGAATTCAGCAATGTGCATATGCTAAGTGACAGGTCACAAGAAGCACAAGATAAATGTATCTATAAAGGTAAACTTATAGATTAAATATTTGTGCTGCTCACTAAGAGTAAGATTTAAGGCTTTTTATCCCAGTTTTTTAAGACCTATTTCTATGTACAGTACAATCTGAATGATCGAGTGAAAATTACAAGATAATTTAGAGTGTGTAAGTTTGTTGTATATTTGGGACATTATTGCAATTGTAAAAACTATTGTCTAGCACTGATGTCAGAAAGGGATGATTGGGAAGGGAAATCAAGCTACATCAACATATATGTGAGATATGCCTTCTCCATTTTCACACTTTTTATTCTTGTAAAGTGTTTACCTAGTCTATCAGTTGGTTCTCTGGTTTTAACTGAGTGAGAAATTTAACAGGTTGAAGGAGGCAGAGAAAATATTACATTGGTGATAAAGTGTGATATAATTTTGATTAGTGTAGTTACGTGATGCAAATACAGGGCTGTGCTTGAAAGTTAAGTTTTTTTGTTGATGCTCTCTTTCTCTTTCTCTGCATTATAGTGGTTTTTTCCCACTTAGTTGGCCATTGTGATTAACCCTGAATCCATGTCCAGTTTTTTAATTCCAAAATGTTATGCCACTTGCTGTATTGTTCCTGTTCTCATTTTCTTTTATTCTTGTCTTCATTGTTGTCAGTTTCAGTTCCACTTTTTTCTGACAAACACGGGCCTAGGCTGATTTAATTGTTGAAATAATAAATTATCTTTTTCAGATAATTTCTAAATTGTCTATAGCAGAGAACCATTATAATTTTGTACATTGGAAGAAGTGGTTGTTGACATATGCCCTGACAACTTTCAGTGAATGTCATAATCATAAAGTGTGATACAGAGTTTACCTTTCATTGTCAACAAATTTAATGAAAATAATTAGTTTGCTGATTTTTGGTTAGGGAAGGGGAGAGGATAAGTGCCAGATAAGGATCTGGCTTATGTACTATTTCTTGTGCTTCCTTTTTCATGTCAATAATGTGCATTTGAACGTCTTCTTCCCTTTAATTACATGAGTTTATAAATCATGTTAGTTTATAGTGTGCATCATCATGGACAAGTAGACTTTAAACTAGTTTTTCAACAGTTCACTTACTTGTATGTATGTGCATCTTCTCATTTTAATCAACTCCTATACTGTGAATATGGTTAGTAGATAATGTACAGTTAATAAGGATTTAATTTTGTTAGTGTATGCATAGCTGTTTATCAGCGACTGAGCGATTTTAGTAATGAAAGTGATCTTCACCACTGTATTGTCATTGATGTATCATTTACAATGTATCTGTTGTTTGCACATGCATGACTTTAAACTGGTTTCTTATGTAAATAGACACAAAGATCTACTATCGCAAGGGGATGCAAAATATATGTACATAGACAATTTCACATTTTACCACTTCACCCCTTTTCCAACAAGTCAAAAGCATTTCCAGCAGATAACAATGGCTCCAATTTAAGGTTTTGCTTCTCATCTTTGTTAGGCTGAAGGGTAGTATATAGTGTTTAAGTTTGAGTTCATCCAAAAATACATTATAATTTTTGTTGTTGTCAGGATAGTTTTCTCTGACAAAGAACATTTTTACTGCTAGTTTTGATTTCTCCATTTCTTCATCTGTAAATAAATGCATATACAATTACTCTTTCCTCTAGTTTTGGTTGACATGACATCATGTGCTGTTTTGTTTGTAATGTGTTTTTAGATTAGGTGATCTATTTCTTTGACATTACCAGATGACATGACTATAGGAGATAAAGTACGAGATCAGTCAGGGAGACCATTTTCAATCATCAGTCATTAAGGTCAGATGTCACCCTTTATCTCCTACAATCATGTCATTGATAAGTCTCCAAGAAAGAGAATATATAGAATGGAAAGAGGTAAGAATGTGCTAGATGACTGTATATTTGTTTATTATGCTCGTAAACACAATGAAGGTTCTACTATGGCAAGGGGAGGCAAATTAACTATGTACACGACGCAAGACAGGGTCTGAGGGGGGAGCATGGCAAGTTGACCTCTTGTCAAACGATTGCATTGAATTTATCAACAACTGAAGAATAATGAAGCAAGTTGTTTCAACTGTGCCCACAAAGGTCACATTCAGAGAGTAATAATGTGTGCCAAGGAAGGATCAATCTGAATCCAACACCAACATTATCACTATCAACAACAGTAATAATGGTACTTATTAGTTATTGTATCCAAGCCAGAGCTTAGTTCCTTGTGCATTACAAAGAAGACCAAATAAAAGTATATAAAACATAATAACAAAAAGCTATATATACAATGTTAAGATATAATAATTGGACTTGGATGCTTTGACATCGACCCTATATATATATAGCTGCTTGCCTTCATACATATATGTACTTGACCACATTATAACACACACGTGTGTGTATATATATATATCCACATAATTTGAGTACACTCATAACAAATATCACTGTTTATGGGCAGCATGAGAAAATAAAGCAAGTGTAGCTTTTTGATGTGTAGCATGCAGTGGTCAGAGGCAGACCTATGATAAATGTTATATGGAGCACTTTACACTTGTACCATCAAAGCTAAGCAATTTTTGCATATTTATATCATTAGACCTCAAAATATTTTACAGCTGACTTTTGAAAAGAGACCAGGAAAGCAGAGTTATGGTTGTTTGAGCTTGTAAGGTCAGCTATCTCTTTCTGACCCTTTTATTGATTTTAGTCTTTGTCTCTGATTATGAAGACATTGATGTACAGAAATGGGAAATTCTTTTGGCTAACTGTCCATAAAGTCGTTTCTGCTACCTGAAGTTCAAAAGGAAGTGAAGTGCTATTTTAGGGCCATCTTTTGTGAGGGCAGTGACCATTTCCTTTCCCTTGCTCCCTCAGCTTCACCAACTGAGCTGGGACGAATGTAGTGTATCGTGATGGTATGCTTGGAATTGTACAAGTGAAATTCATTGAGAAAAAGAAAATTTGCATTTCATAACAGTAACATATAAATTTTACTTCTCCAGTTTGAAAATAACCAAATATACTCTCACAAATGAGCTTAAAAAACAGTGTTACTGTTTTGTCTTCTGGATGTTGAACGGAAACTACAAACGCACATTGGAAAGAAGAAATTGCCATATCCAGTCAAATGAATGAATGAACTGTCTTGTAATGAGGAAACAGCCACTACCATTTCATGGCAAGATATGCCTGAAGAGCAAACATTAATTAAAAGCCATTTAGAAAGTAATTAACTCTTGAAAGCAAATGATCACCCTGTTTTGCCTCTCTGATGAATAAAAAAGCAGAATTCCAGTAATTTGGAACCAAACATATATTTAGAATTTAGAAACAGTTGTGTATTTACAAATACAGCACCAGAATACTTATGCATTTTATCTCAGAAATAATGATAAATACAGCAGGTTGGAAGGCTTAAAAATCACAAGAAATCTATTGACAAACATTATTTGTTGCATTTAATTATTATTATTTTGCATGAAAAACGCCATAGAAATGGGATGCTTCTGATTTTTTAAAAAAGATTTTAAGGCATATGGAGTCAGTTGGCAGATAGTTTACTGATTGTCTTAGTGTGCAATGTTAGCTTTAAAAATTATTAAAAAGATGCACAAGTAAACCAAATAGATATGTGAAGGTAAAATTGCTTGTTTTTTGATAGGAGTGTGTGAACATTTTTTACTTGTAATACAGCAAGCTGATCACAAAATACAAACGTGCAAATTAATACTGGTATGTAAGATTTGATAAGTATAATAAAGCACTTATTATGAAAAGTATCACATGGAGTTAATAATACTTGAAGCCTTTAACTTTTCATAAAATTGTGACAGAAAAGGCATTTTAAAATAGAGACCAGTTTTTTAAGTTATAGTACACACATACTAAATTCTGTCACACACATTAGGAGCATTAAAACATGTTTTTTATTGAGTTTTTTTTTTTTTTTTACAAAAAGCCATGAAACACTCTTGGCAAATATAAAGCAGATGTAAAATATTACCATCAAAATAATACTGAGTCACTGCATAGAATTTTGAGTCCCACATTTACAATGTTACAAATGAAAATCTAGCACACATCTTGATTCTAAAATGATAACTCTTATTTCTGGCATTCAGTTTTCAGTTTTCAAGCTAAAATAGGTTTGGTGCCAGCAAAAATACTTCCTTTTTTTGCTTGAAATAAATTTACAACTTTCTGAATGTTTGGCAAAGTCAAAAATGTTTATATAGAAAATAACGATTCTATCATCTTAGGAAAATATCATCATAGGGGGATTTTTATCAAGGAAGAACACTCTCACCACTAACATATCTCTCTGTATACATCCATGCGCTCACTTTTTTTATCACATACACATACAGTCACAGTAAAGTGGAAAAAGGAAAGGGGGGAGAGAAGCTAGGTAAAATGATGTAGAATACCTGAATTCTTTTTTGTCACAAGGATCTTTTTAAAAGTATGAACAGTATGGTGTGTTTCACCTGTAGCAGGCATGGACTAGATATATATATATATCAACACCTATTAATGTTATGTCTATAAGAAGAATAACTCTTAGAACACCCCTTTAAACTTTTTCAAGTAATTCTGGATCAGTTGTAATTACCTAGCTTTGTCCTAGTCTTCTGGATTTTATGTGTATATTTGACATTCTCTCTTATAGTTTATCGCAAAGTTGTGGGTATTTGATGAAGGACACACAAACTTCAATATCATGTGAGTGAAAAAAAAAAACCTGCATAGTAACTACAAGAGGCAACATTTTTTGTAAAAACAGCCCTCATGTAGATACTGGATTCACAAAATAATGTGTCAAAACTTATTGCACAGGACATGGAAGACATGATACAAGTAAAACTACATTATCACAGCAAAATATTTTTTTAGAAAAAAATTACTTTAGCATATATAATATAAATGATCGAAACACCACAAAACTCAAAATGCTTTTTATTTCAAACAAATCTAGTGCAAATATAATTTACTTATTTGAGAGATAAAAATATTCTTAAAGTTTTCACTTTTTTACACTGAAAGACAAACTGAAGAAAAGAAAGTAAATCTGCACACTTCAAAACAAAAGACTTTAATGCATATTTCTTGATAGTCTGCTGGATCAGAATTAAAGTAATGTGACAGTTGTTGCATAAAACTGTCAAGCAGGTGTTGACCTGGTGACAGCTGTTATTGGTTGGGGAAGCGAGGAAGGGCTAGGAGGCTCATGCCACCGTTATACATAATGCAGAAAAATGCCCATTATTCTCAAAAAAGTCTAACTTGTCTACCAACTACCATGCTAAATGTGCTGATTCTTTTTTTTTTTTTTATCTTGTTATTGAAAAATTCATAACAGGGTTACTCATTTATTTTACTTGCTTTAAAACAGGAGCTGCTCATACAAATATATTATCAATTCTTCCAGCATTGTTTGCCTACACTACTTCTTAACTTTACGTTCAAGTGGCTGGCTGAGCTCCTCAATCCGAGGTGTTGGGTGGGCGTGTCGAGCTGCAAGGGAAACTTTAAAAGGATCATAATCATCCTTGAGTAACCAGCGACTTCGTGGTCGGCTCAGCTGCAGCACTCGTGCTGATGCCATAACTTTCTTTGCTGCCTCTGAGACGTCCCACTGTACAGGCCTTGGCCAACAAAAATCCTGTAACAGTGTAAACACAGACAACATCCTCTTGTGCAACAAACAGACTCCATCAAAATTAAATAAACCAAGAATGTAATAGACAGTAACATAGATGTGACAGAGGAAGAGGCAATTATTTGAAAAAATGATGAGAATGACATGAAGAATTGCTATGACACATTAATGGCCACCTTTCCATAATTCTTCTCTTGGTCAGCTTTAGTGATACATTTCTCCAATGACTAAAGAGAAACATTTTTTTCTCACAAACTGGCATGGCAGGCCCTTTTAGACAGTCACAAACATTGAAAGATGCGGCTAAGGTAGACAAGATGTCCCAATTCTGATGCTAACGAAAACTAGCACTAACACTGAAATCAAACCCTGCTTTAATGACCAAGTTTAGGCAGAGAAAAGTTCCTTTTTATTGTTTAACTTTTAACATTTTTTATCCCATATTTCACTAAGTGTTTTGACTTAGCAGAAGCTCCTTTATTGATTGGACCTTACTTTGTGAAAAGGCCTTGGCTCGGCCAATTTTTCCATTCGTTCTGTAACGGTGGCTGTGAGCACTGCTACAGGCAAAGGGTAATATTCTCCCCACTGTGAGTCATAAGCATCGTAGCAGTTTACACGTGTTTTGGGGGCAGACATTGCTATGATGCGTGTTGATGGTTCGGCGTAAAGAGCTTCTTTTTTGACAGACATGTAAGGTGATCGTGGCATCTGATAATAAGGAGAAATCCTCTTTGGCTCACTAAGCTCTAGTACACGCTGAGAGGCAACTGCATGCTTTGCTCTTTCACTGACAGGCCATATTGGAGATCTGTACACAAATAAGGTACACCTTTTAGTAAAGCCCAGTTTCTATGCAGTCTCTTGTTTTCCTCAAATTACCACACAAAAAGCAATTGGTCATTAGTCTTAAATGTATTTTGTCTTATTATATTGAACTATCTTCAAATATGGTGGGTATTGAGCATCTTAGGCCTAATCAAATTTCATTTGAGACTTTAGCATCTATTCTATAACCATTTAGTGACTATTTCTCTCTTGCACATACACAAGCACATACATGCATGTGCACATGCACACACATATGCCTCACACACAAACACCACAACAAATATATACAGGCAGAAATAAGAGAGGAACAGTGCAAAGCTCTACAGGGTACCTGTCAGGATACCACCCAGTTTTCACAATTTTGGGTCTAGCAAGTTCATCTTCTCTATCTGTAGTATCTGAAACAATTTTGGTGGGGGAGGGGGATTTATTCAACAGCTAAAAAAACCAACTGCATTTAATAATGAAGTTGCTGTTAATCTTGATAGTATGAAAGTCTTTTCTAATTAAGTTTTAAGAACATCATTTTTTTTAACTTGGAAGAAACATCCTGTATACATTTTTATTTTTAATTGATCTACAGCAGAAAAGGAATATGATCATTTAGTTTTAAAAAAATGTGTCTTGCCTTTCCTTTTCAAAATATTTTACATGGGTTAGCAATTTTGGATCATGTCCATTGACTTTAAATCCCTGATAAATTATTATGTTGATCTATAATGACCAATCAGCAATGCATTACATAAGTTACATTTGCACAGATTTTCATATTAGTATAGATCGAATGGGCACTTACAAAAGCATGTGGCACCATTTGCCTCAGGTCTTAGTGGGACATGTGTAATCCAATACACACTTCTCCTGAAACAGAGCAAGAAGCATGCACAGTTGTCACCATTGAGCAATGTTTGTGAATTCTGCTCTTTACCATTTTTTAATTTACCTATTTTATTTCTATATTGGATTACATAATTACAACTTCAGAGAGATAAAGATCATGTATGCAAATTTATTATATGGATAGTAGACAGACACAGGAATACTCCAGGTGAGTGTAAGAGGGATAGACTGATATAGAGAGACATAGAGAAAGAATGAGGAAAATTGATGTAGAAAATTAAACTGCATGTAGACTTCATATTTTAATGTACCCAAGAAGTTTATGTTCAGTATATATAGCTGTAATGAATGGCATTAAAGCTTCTTAACTCGCTTGAAACGTTTATGACAATATATTTTTTTGTTTTGCTAGCTTACATAACTGATCTTGAATTAAAACACTTGAGTACGGGGCTGGACTTAGAAAGTTTAGTTAGAACAATGTGCGGATTAAATCTGCGTGATATGTGATTTGTTTTTCTTTTCACTCACATATGCACTTTGTTAATTGTTGTTGCTCTGGTTGTTAACACTTATAATTGCATGATTGTTGTACATGCACTACTGGCGCGTCCAACGTGGATGAACATATATACATGTATCGATATATCTTGGTTGAGACTTAATGAACTAATACGTTTTAATCCTACACACACCATGCTGCTGCTCTTGCTTCAAATGATCGTGAATATATATATAGATAACAATAGATCGTCATCGATTTCTAGCATACCTGTCATCAAGTTTGGTTGAGACTGTTTTTGGTCGAGCAAGGTAGTCCAGCCGTCGTCCCGTCAGACCTGTGATTAAGATAAGCAGGCGGTCACAGTTCAGTTCACTAAAACATTTCAACTGACAAAAAAGTCGGTGATATGTTTTTTTTTTCTGCATACTAAAAGAATCCGCTCACCGTTACCAACTGGAGGCTGTGTCGTCTGCTCCGTCGTCATCATTGCTTCACATGCTCTGTCGGTCGTCTGTCACTGTCGCTAGGTACACTGCAGGGATTGACTCGTAGCGAACTTTGATTGGCTACAACTTGTCTACCGCGATAAACTTCGTGCGTCCCCCACGGCGGCGAGTTCTTGCAACTTACGGGTACCTGGCCCGACAAAGGCAGGTGAAGGGCGCCGACAGGTGTACACTGTATTTAAAGTTGCCGACCGTGACGGTTCATTGACTGAAGTGCCGAGACGGCCACGAGGATTAGTGCTTGTCCTGTGAAGTAGACCGAATAAGCTCCTCGATCTTGACTTGCGTTCCACGGAATGAAATAATTAAACCTAAAAGGTTCAATGGTGTGTGAAGCCAATGAAGTATAAACCTTTTCACATCAATGGTGTGTGACGCGAATCAAAAAGAATTAAAGTACTGTATTGAGTACTGTCATCTCTTGTGCGTCCGAGCGCGGGTTTTGCGTATCGAGTATATAACTTTTCCTCAAATGCTGGCAAGAAAATTTAATTCTGGGATGTATATTGTCTGCTTAATTATTGTGAGTTGTAGATTATTCCGAAAAATTGTTTTGAAAGTCCACCCTTGAGGCGTTGCTAGTTTGATTGGTCAGGTCCGCTGAAAAGGTCATTACTGTAAATTATTAACATGTTTTGTTTTGTTTTGTTTTGTTTGTTTTGTTTTTGTTTTGTCGGTCAATGCACTCCGTTAGTTCCTGCGTTCACCAGTAAAACACCTGCAAGTGGACAATTAAGTCTCCAACAGACATAACGTAATGCAGTCTTATGACAACAGGTCTAGGTCCTGGGATTTACCTGAGGCAGAAATCGTGTATGCAACATATCACATAGACTAACCTCCATACTAAACACCTGTAGAGATCTGTTATCTCCGACGTACAGCACTAGAGAAAACATAACAAGTTTCTTTAAAGAAACCTAAGTTGACATGCCGATGTTAGTTAAGATGTTAAAACAGCGAATATAGCGATTTTTCTTTGAAAATTATACTACAAATACTTATAATAAACTGACGTCAAACAGGTGATCAACCATGCAATAAATAAAAACATGAGTGACGACTGTTCATTCGAGCACTACCAACCTGTGCAGAATACCGTCTGATGTAGCAGTAATTTTCTTTTGATTTTCAGTGAGATTTGTTAAACATTTTAATTTAACCTTAATGTTAACTGTAACTACTATAACCAAGAAGGCAGAGAGTAAAGCTCAAACCATGGTAACGATCTGGCTTTTCTTTGCGGAAGTGCTTCTTCCCCATAGCGCTGGAGCTCAAAACCTTTGCCATAGGTCCAGGAACTAACTGACACACAAACAGCTCATAATTAATCTTCTGATCGTCAATGGCCTGCCAGCTGCAGCCATTCAAACATCAAGAAAGCTGTGCTTTAAAAAAACTTATATCAAAGTATGCATCAGATCAATATTAAGTTATTAATCTTTGGAATGGTTTTCTTTTTCTTGACAAAAAAGGTCTGCCCTGAAGCGAGCAGGGTTCGAAAAAATGGCGATAAATTTTGGCTTTTTTCATACATTCTACTTTTTAAAAAGACTTTTTTCCCACAGGTTTCTGTGGGGATGAATGATATAAACAACCCAGTGCAATCCTGGCTTAACATTTATGCTGCTGTTACGGACATAAGACATCTTTAAGTAGATGGGCCCCGACTTAACTGGACATATTTTTCGGCAACAAATTAAACAATAAATAACAAGAAAACGAAAAAAAACATGTTCCGGAGGGTCTTCAGCTGCAATGTTTATCTCCTTCTGCTGAACGACGGTCACATCACTTACTGTTTCACCCCGCCCCCTCAAACTCTACCAAAACCAGGGTAATCGAGCTGCTTTTAAAATTTAGTACACACTTAATAAAATAAATACTTAAATAACACACTTAAGTACATAGATGTGCTTCCTTCCATAGCACTAGAGAAATCCCTTCCCCTCACAGACACATTCACACACCTAACTCTTTCATGGCGTGGCCACAGAGACTATGTTATTTTCTGAAATTAGTTCAGTTCGTTTCATGCCGACAGATTCAAATAACTGGCGTGCGGTTAAATTTATCCCCGGTGTAGAAAATGTTATCCTTCGTCAACAGACATTGCAGCTGGCAAAGGATCGATACCACCTGTGGCTGTGTTGACAATAGCTAGGTAGGTATACAATCAGTCTCAATTTTACACTCACTGTTGCTGCAAGACTTGCATGCGCTGCTCGCCACTTCTAAACTATTCAGTGTGGAGCACGATAGCCGCCAGCTAAGCAAGCAATGAGCTAGCACACGATAACATTGTGTAACAAATCTTCGCGACGTGGGGAGACGTAACCTTTGCATTCACGTCGGCGATAACATAAAGAACGTTACTCACACCACGGACGTGTATGAAACAAGTTCGTGCTCACATGTCAACGGCAACCAAGCCGGGCCAGGCGACAGTTCTCTCGGGCAATGGAAGCATTATTAGAACCCATGTAATATCAGCGACTTTTACTGAAGAACACATGCAATGAGTTGCACGAACTTTCTAGATGTTAACACGTCTCTAGCTTGCGTAAAACATACATGACGTACGTTATACGTCATGCAACGTGACCTTCCTAACGCGTAATCTATATATAGCTCTTCTGCTTTTATGCAGTTTTATATATATATGTTATATATATATTCTGTTTTTATAGAGTAAAATTTATATTCTTATTATTCTTATTCCTTTTCACCTCCATTGGAGCATATATATATATAGGGCCTGAAAAAATATATATATAGCTCTTCTATTTTTTTATAGTTATAAATATATCTTCTGTTTATATAGTGTTATATATATATATGTAGCTCATCCTCTGTTTGCATAGTTCAGTGGTTCTTAACCGGGGTTCGATCGAACCCTAGGGGTTCGGTGAGTCGGTCTTGGGGGTTCGCCACGGAGGTCAAGACACACCCGCAATTTGTGAGGACACTAAAGAAGGGTTCGGTGAATGTGCATATGAAACTTGTGGGTTCGGTACCTCAAACAAGGTTAAGAACCACTGGCATAGTTATATAGATTTAGCTGTTCTGTTTGTATACAGTTACATGCAAATGCGTTACAAAGACTTACGAAATTCCATCCTAGGGCCAGAAATTCCTTCTAACTTGTTCTTACTTTTTAGTCTTGGGAATTAGTAGATATTTAATGAAAATTAAGTGGTGTGCTTAAGTGGAAATGGTATACATCCTTTATCTGGGTGGACCTGTCGCTCACCGAGTCACACATTTTCACTTCCGATCATCCAGTTAAGACAGTCCCTAAAAAAAATAAAATCAGAGTAACAAACAAAAAACAAATAAAGAAACAAACACACAAACAAAAAAGCACAAACAACACCCCCGAGATGGTAGTCTTGCAATGTTTGAGTATTCTCCTTTAGTTTGGGTGGTCGAAATTCTCTGGCTTGCTTTTGAGATCCATCAGTTGCTTGGCAAATTAACTTTATTATATCCATTTGCTGCCTTCCTATTGACTTAATCGTCATCTCCAATCATCGACAGAAAAAGGTTTTCCTGATAAGCCCAGTATGCGTTCCGTTGCACTACGGGCCATGTTATATTTATGCAGGCCGATGATAAAAACTCTGTTGCTTAATTTGTTGAAGCAAGTACTTTGGTCAGTCAGTGCATCTTGGGCGATACTTGTGGGTCCATAGCAAGGAGACAATGATCAGTGTGTCAGGGAATACAGTTCGTTACTTGGTTGCGCTGTTGCCACATACGTACAGCTACATATCCTGCTAGCAGTTATCAGCCATCTGGACATCGAGATGGGCCCAGGCTTTTCCTGCAGTAGATCGTCATTGAGGCTTTCCCTGCTTATAGCTGTGACCATTTTGTACAGGTAGGCTTGGTCGATATATACTAAGTTCGCTGACTTCGATTTCATGAAGAGGATCACCGTCGGCAATGAGTCGAAATCCTTCTGAAGAAAGTGGCAATGATGCACAATTAGCCAATGCATTTCCAATTGGTCTTTAAACGCTTCCGCAGGTGAAACTATGTCCTCACTTTGCCCTCTTCATTCTGCTTTCTTTATCTTCTCTTTCTTTCATCCAATCTTCCCTTGCTTGTTTTCTTTTCATAATTGCTGTCACTTTTCTGCAGGTTTCTATGACCATAATTATATGTACGTGATTCTTAATTCTTGTGTCCACGGTTTCTGTGCACCTGAAGCAAACTTCGAGACGTGCCTTAATTCTTCCTCAGAGAAGTGTCCCCTTCTTAAAAGCTTTTATAGGCAGACTGACAGCTGTATAACTTATGATTATCTACCGTACCAAGTCATATACATCTGTGACTACCTTCGGTTACAGTCAAAGGTTCAGCAATGCTATAAATCGTATACATGCCTGGGCTGACAATGAACTTTTTGCTTTTGAGACCAGCTGTGTTTTCTTTATGTACAATGCTTTGAGCCTGCCTTTGGTGGTGGAGTAATTTAAAACGCTATCAATTTTATTATTATTATTAAACAGTAAATTTTCTGTTGCAGCGAATGGGTTCGAAACACTAAACAAATAAAATTAAATCTAAAACCCGTATCAACGCACCAAAATAAAATATACAACAGCAGCCACACACTTCTGGTGTCTGAAGAATGAAATCGGTGCTAAGAGGTGTGCGTGTATGGGTGGTGGTTGCTGCCCGAAACAAAAGGTAACTCTTAGAAATCGTTGTTACTTCTCTCCCTTGCCAAATGTGGTCGTAGCCATGCCTGACACGCGACGAATTGTTGGGCCAGAAACCTCACAAAGCCCGTACAATCTGTGTTCCAGTTTTCGAGCGTCTTCACTTAAGGTAGGAAGGCAACAGCCTGTGAAACACGTAGTTTTATATTTTCTGAACTAAGCAATTAATTAGTGAAGAAATTAACATGATATGTAAAGACATGACTACCAGTTCAATACACTGGCATTTCAATTCCAAAAAGAATCTATTTATGTAATTGTGTTCTTGGAAAACAAAGGTAAAAAGTTATAAATACATGAATAATCTATAACTAAACATATTTAATAGCATTTTCCAACTTTAATTTTATGTCTTGAGATGATGTTAACCAATAGTTCAAGTAATCCAAAAAGTAATGTCTCAGAATTATTATTTTACCTATTTTCTTCAGCTCCTCAATGAAGGCCGTCGTGCAGATGGAAGAAATGAATCACAGCATCGTCCTGTTTGTATGCAATATTTTCTAGTGATGCAGTGTTAAAAGCTAGAGAACCTAGCATTTATAATATCTCAACTTTAAATTTATTTTTTCAGTCTTTCTTTAAGAAAAATAATTTAATACAAAAAGTAATGATTATACCTCATGTAAACATATTAATAATTTTGTAATAGTAGTTGACGCATTTGTTTTCTTGCCTGAATCAGATGCTTAATAATTTACTATTTAAAGCATTCCTAAGATTTGTGGATTTACTGAAAAAGTCTTTTCTCAGTCTTGCTTCTTTCTCCATAATATCTGCTGTTCCATGCACTCCATAGCCTGTTACACTGTTAGTGTGAATGTGACAAGCATTTAAAGATTTTAATTAATATTCCAAGAACAATACCGTTACAGATATGCGAGCAGGATTGATTACTCAGGCACAAGGTTCAGCTTATGTGGAGCTAAATCGCACTAAAGTCATATGTGCTGTGTATGTATGACTTTTGGTTCTGTAGTGTTTTATATTTTCAGTTAATTTTTCTGTGCAATAACTTTTTCGCTAATGCAATCTGCTACAAATTACCTTAATTCACTCTTTGGCAATACTTCTTTTACTTTAGGTATGGACCCAGAGAGGTTGCTCGTCGAGAAGATGTTCAGATGCAAGGTCAGGTGACATGTGAATTCAAGTTTGCACCTTTCTCATGTCATGTCAGACGCCAGCCAGTCCAAGACAGTCAGGAAAAAGATCTTTCAACACAATTGTTAGAAGCGATTAGACCAGCTATCTGTTTGGTGAGTGATCTGGGTCTTTTTAATTTGATTTAATTAAAGTTCCATAATGAATGAAATGTATTCTTTGTAGATCAGTATGTAGTTAAATATAGGCACATACCAAGCAAGAAATAAATGGATTAATATTATTTAAGCTTTTTATTTTTAAATGCCAAGTTTCTACTCTTCATAGGAAAAGAAGAAAACGATATATGCCTGTAGTTAATAAATTTTTATCATTAAAAGGCCAGAGTTCATTCATTTGACTGTAACTACCAGATCCAGTGTGATCTATTTTGGTCTTGATGCTATGCATTATGTTTCCATTATCATTATTAACGTTATTAACACTGCTCTGATGAAATTTGTTGTTATTCTTTTCTCGTAGGATAAGTTTCCCAAATTACAAGTGGATGTGTATGTAACTGTACTGGAGAATGATGGAAGTGGTGAGTCTGATTATTGGTAAATTGTCCTTGGTACATGGTGGTATAGTCACATGACTTACCTGACCCATTACAAACTTAGCCATTATTAGTTGGTGATCCAATGTCTTTTAAGTCACTACTATTTGATTTAAAAAATGTTAGAAAAATGAAAACCACCATGTTTGTGGTGCCTTCTCCATGTGGACATTTGATGTTTTATCAGAAGTACTGTTTTGGATGTACACTTTTGTTGGCTATAAGTGTAATTACAATTAATTTGAAATGAATAAATGTATAGCTACTAAAATAATAGGCAAAAGAGAAATGAATTTTTGGCATTCTTGTCAACTGTGAAGAAAACAAGTAGAGTTACTGTTTACGTGTTACTGTACTGGCTTTACTGTTTCAGCTCTTGCTGCTGCCATTACCTGCGCCTCCATAGCAGTAGCATCAGCTGGAATCGACATGTATGACCTGGTTATTGGCAGCAGTGCTGTAAGTTTCATGATGCTATTTACAACAGATTTTGTACAGTTGACACAGAGGTAGTTGTGACAACTTTGGTCATACATGTATTTTTGTTTAAAAATTAACTTTCCTGCACATATTTATTTTACCTCTGCGTTTCTGCTGGTGAATGGGCATTTCACAGTTTTCTCTTTAGCTATGGGAAGACATTACTTTGGTTTCAAAATTTCATTTTGATCCCCCTTGGTGTGTATGCAAGACTGTTTAAGATCCTGTGAAGTTGGTACAATTTGTGGCATCAGACATTTTTTATTTATTTAATACATTTTATTACTTCAATTAAAGGGTTTGACACAACATAAACTGTCATATATCAAAGTCTTCTGTGAACTTATATTTCAGAAAATCCTTGGAGAAAGAATATTTGTTGATCCAACCAACAGTGAAGAAAATACATGCATGGTAAGAAACTGTGTTGTTTAAAGTATTTTTTAAAATGTTTGATGGAGAGAGTTGATGTTATTACATTATTTTGCTATTGCCTATATCCTTCATTCTCAAACTTGCTTTCTGACAGGATGATGATCCAGCCAGAGTTGGGGGACAGCTGACAATTGGACTGTTGCCATCATTAAATCAAGTGTCAGAATTGACCTTCCAGGGAGACATTGGTTTCAACGTGTTGTCTCAAGTAAATTTTCTTTTTGCCAATGCACTTTGCTTAGCAATTATGAATCTCCTTAAAAAAAGTTACGTTACTTGACATTACCAGAGTGTACAGATAGCAATCATCAGTTTCATATAGTTTTGGTTCTGTAAACTCCCTGCATCTGAAATATGTAGGCTGTAGCAGATGTCATAGTATTTGCTATGGATTTACACAATGCCCATTTAAGCAAAGCAGAAGCTAGTGTTTTGAATAGTAAATGAATAGTAAACTCCACAAGAAACTTTTACCACACTGAACCTGCATTCTATAAACCAGTACTGAAATAATGGATAGTCACCAAATGTATTATTATTGATAGCTGCAGCCAATATGTTACATTGCTAATTATGGTAACTTCTTGCTGTGTCTTAAAAATCAACCGTATAACTTAAGCTTAGCTATAACTAAGGCCATTTATTTGTGACATCAGGTATGATGAAATTAAAGGATGGAATGACTTACAAACACTTTGTACATGCATATGCTTTTATATTTATTCTACACAACCTTGATTTTGCAGGCAGTACAAATTTGCCAGGACACCTGCCACAAATTATATCCTGTGGTACAGCAGACCCTTGAGAAGATAGTCAAAGACAAACATAAAAATATTTGATGGCTAATTTGTACCATTTTTAGATCTTTGTCTCATTGTTTAAAAAAAAATACAGTGTCCAGAGCATAAAGACTGCATACATTTTATTACATTAGCTTGAGCTTGAAATTGGTAGAAATTTGAGAGATGCTGTGATTATTATGGGTTATATGTATAAGTTTATGAATGACACTGATGATTGTCGAATAAATGTTTAGAAAATAAAACACTGTAGAGCCAATCCAAGTTGTGTTTTGTATGTACTTAGCAGTTGATTACAATCTTGGACAAGTAAGAGCCCATACTACATCATCTCCCACATCTCTCCCCACACCCTACAAAAAAAAAACTGCACAAAAATAAAACTGTAGATGAGTTGGAATATATACCCATGCACTCACTTCACTACATTTTGTTGTGCTATATATATATAAACAAGAATAAGTAGCAACATACCTTGTAGATTAGTTTATCTAATGTTTCACTGCATGTTGCCCTAATGTGCCTATTGCCTCTGTTGTCTTCTTTAGTATTTTTCCCTTAACATTTACCATCCTTCATTTTTACCTTCATACATAGCATTTCTTTCATATCCTGTACTTAATGATTTTTGATTCAAACGCACAGCACACGATCCTGCACGAGCTGCACTATATAAAGCATGCATTTATAATAATACAATGGGAGATAAAGTGTCCTAGGGGTGCAATGGCCTCCCTTGGACAAACTCCTGAATGCTTCATCGTACCACGAACTTAGTTAAGCGTAAGGATCATTTTGCTTTTACCTGCAGCATCGAATTGTACCAAAACGTAGACAAGATCTGTATTAAAAGAATGTAACACTTTATATACATATACTGATTTCTTACGCATGAAGTTTCATGATACTACAGCACTTACCAAGCTTAACACAATTGCAGTTTGTAAGAGATATCACACAGGAAGCGTTTGCTGAATTTCCTTTACATCAAGGCCATTAGTGAGGGATACAACTGTATGAAACAAATTCATGAAGGTAATCCCATTAATCTGTGTTAAGCTTCTTTATTGTGTTAAGTAGTAACTTCGTACAAAGATAACCGCCACAGTTTTTGATCTTTATTTTACAATTTAAGTACATAAGACGGATAGCTTCCCCTGTCAATTTAGAGTAGCCTCCCATTAAAATTTAATGTTATAAAACCTTAACATGTCAACTTCATATAAGTTACAATTTTTACAAAGATTGTAAAACAATATAATATGATTTGTTTTCCTTTTTTAATATGTAGAACTTAAGATTTTTATCCTCAAATAAAATAATAAGGATAAGGGAAAGACTGCACCTGCAGATTTTCTTATGTGAAATGAAGTCAAATGGAATAAGTTTCACTACTTCTCACTCTGGTTGGTCTTTCACCCACGAGGGCCTTTTTTTCTCCGACTAAAGATGTGCGTGGTAACACGAGATCTTTGTTCCTTTTACTAAAGGTTTACGTGGAGAGGAACAACTTACGAGTATATAAACCAATTTTTTGTGCTCCCGAGAAGGGTAGCTAAATGATGAAATGTAGTTAATTAAATTATCAGCAAGGTGAGTGCTGGAGCAGAAGTGCATTGATTACTAGATGTTCTCACTGTGCTACTATTGTCTGCACAGCCTTGCCCCAGCATACCTATCTGAGCTAATGTTTTACCAGTTACCACCCAAGTCGGTGTCTTTGGTCTGCTTATGTTACCTGTGCCAGCATCAGAGGGAAGAAATTCAGCCCTACTGTTTCGAATTCTCTGCTTCTTTCTCTTCAAACTGTCTGTACTTCGAAGCTTTCAAGTTCGGCCTCAAAGCCCACCCCTTTAAGAAATGTGTCACCTAATCAAATTTTGTTCTGCTCACTCCTCTGTTTATTTTCTTCTATGCACTTTGATCATGTTTGCCAGGATGTTATCCGTTTGTGCTTCTTTTACTGTTGGTTTGTTTGTAATCTTTCATGTATGAGCTTTACAAATTCAATTATCATTAGAAGTATTTAATGATATAATATTGAGATTTTTTATTGTTTTAAATGTTTATGGATTTTTTAAATATTTATGTACATAAAGTACTTATTTTCCCCAATTTGTTTCAGAACAGAGATGTCAAAAAAAATTGGGAATGGAAACTAGCTGCACTAAACATTGTAGGCATCTTGTATTTTGTTATATTATCCATCAGCTCATTAATAATTAATCTCTTCATCACAATGCCAGATGCCTTTGGATATGACCCACAACTTCTGTTCTATAGCCGTGCATCTGTTGTGTATATCTTCATTGTTCTCATTTTGAACTATTTATGCCTGGTCTACTTCAAGAAACACTCTTATGTGTCATCGGCACACAGTGCATTACCAAAATTCATTTCACAGGAGCCAGGTGGTTTCCAAACATGCAACAGATGTGCACTTTTTTGTCCACCACGGGCCAAACATTGTCCACTGTGTCAGCATTGTGTCTTGAAGCGAGATCACCATTGTTTCTTTGGAGGCTGCTGTGTTGGATTCCACAACCAAAGATATTTCATTGTCTTTTGTTTTTATGGCATTGTTGGAGCTCTGTACACCACTGCGGTTACCTTTCGGTACCTAAGTAAATATTATGTTAATGTGCTAAGTCTTCAGGTGTATTCTTATTTTTTACCATTCTTGCTGTGGAACTGGACAGTAGGTCAAGTGCAGGCTAACATTGTTGCTATGGTGATATATGGCTTCTTTTGTTTTTTCGCGTTATGTGGCTGTTGCTATTATTTTGCTTTTCAGTGCATGCTTCTTGTAACGGGGCAAACTTCTTATGAATATGTCAAGGGTATTACAGAGTACAAGCGCCCACTGCTGGTAAACATAGCCTCAGTCTTTGGACCATTTTGGTTCTTAAACTTCATATTTCCAGTCCCTTGCTTGAAGAGTGGTGAGGATGGAATTAACTGGAGGGAACATTTAGACTTGAAAAATAGATAAGTAATAATAAAGAAGATTGATATATGTTATTTCCTGATTAAAGGTGTATATCTGACATCAGATAATCAACACGTCCATTAAGTCTCTAACATTCTGGAATGTGTCTGGAAAATTGTTTACCCTAATGTTTTAATGATGCAGTTGTTCTGCAAATGTGCTTTGCAAAAATTGATGAAAGGGACTGAGACACAGTCTGAGATGTAATGTCTAATCTCTAAACTAGCTACAGAATGACAATTATTATTTATTAAATAGAAAAACTTGCAAAATAATTGTTTAAATTCCCAGTCAGTTTTTTCCTTCCCCATCGCATAGTTGTTAACCTGTGATGGAGTTAAGGCCAGACCAAGTCAAATGTGAACTACAGTTTAAAACTGCTGGCAAGTTAACATATCACTGTTATTTGTTACAAAAATACTTCCTGCATTTTTTTTTACATTTTATGAAAAGAAAATGTAATGGATATTGGTGTAGATATCTTTTTGGTTGAGGTGTTATTGAGAAAGTTACAAGAACATTCCAGCTGATCTCAGTAACAGAAGTTTTGAATACAAAAGCATAGTATTTGCATTCACACTAATTGAAGTCCTATACTCTAATGTAGATTTTATTTTTAGATTCTTTAAAAATTTACCTACACCCTTAGTTTTTATATCCTGCTGAAATATTCTGAATAACATTCTGGAGATTTGCTGTTCAGTTTCACATCCATTTTACTTTGCTGTTTGTTGATTAGCACTGCTGATAATGGATAATATTAATCTAATCAAGGTGCACTCCAAAGGTATTGTAAATATGTATTACCTAATTATAGTCCGCTGTTGGAGTTTTATTTTTGACTTATATGTTGCTGAGATCATAACAGGATTGTTTTGATGAAATGTATTTTTTTAATCAAGTTTATTGTATCTAAACAAATTTCTTTGCAAAACAATGGGTGATGTCTAACTAACAAATCAGCAATAAAAAGGTGTATTTTTTTTCTGATGAAATATAAGTGAAATTTAAATGATGAAATACGTAGCAGGTTCAAGTTTTTTTTTATGTATTTGGAAGTGTGCATATTTTTGCTTTTTTTTCTCTGCATCTCTCACTCCTCTCTTTGCTCCTACACACAAACATGCATGCACACAAACCACACATTTGAGGCCAGGGAAAAGATTGAGTTAAAGTTAAGATTGAGGGGGACAAAGACAATTAGTTTGTTGAGGAACTGGTGAACGAGAATGAAAATCATCTCAAAAATACCAAAGCGTAATGGTTTGACTTTAATAATCATTTTAAGGATAGTGGTCATAAACAATAGATTTACTCAACATATATACATTTTTTAGGCTTAAATTAGAATAATTTTTAAAAGAAAAGAAATTAAAGCCTTTATCTTTTATCCTCTCCTCACCTGCCAGCACCTACTGGCTTTTCAAACATGATAAAGAAACATAAGCTAATATCATTTTACATGATTTTCCAGACATAAAACAAGTAATTATGTGGACTGGCCAAAATTTCTTTTATAAGAAAAAAAAAAATGTATAAGCCAGCCCGACATTTGCATGCATACTCGTCCTAATTCTCAGTCCCTGAAGAAATTTATGGAAATCGATGCAAATGTTTTGAATATGGAAGCAAATTAAAGGAGACAAACCATTACTTAAAATTTTATCAGTTCTACAAATAACAATAATATAGGACATACCATGAGACCAATCATGACAGCGCACCAAACATGCAGCCTGAGGATTTCATCAAGTGAAGCGTTTAACAACATTTTTCTTGCAGAGTGATGCAGCTTTATGGAAATGGGATTCATGAATCCTACAGAAAAATACAATATTGAATTAGTAAACTGTTGTTGTCAGAATTATTATTTAACAGGGAGTAGCAGTTTGCATTTTGATTGAAAATACTGAAATAATCTTGGGATCCGACCTGGTCCAGACAACTTTGCTGCTCCAGACAACTTTGCGACCAGAGTCAGTACGCGGGGCCCTGGCAGTGTCATTTGTGATGCCCCGCATATTTGTATGATCTGACGGTGACAAAAGAATCTCCTATCGCGGGGTCACCCTCTGGTGTGGGGTCAGGGGCAGTTGCCCTAGTCGCCACCCTCAAAGGTCGCAGTATCTTCTCTGTTCCACAGGACTTGGCATCGCTTCCTCTCCTCTTCCTATTCCAGCGTTTGCTTGTCACCACTGTAGCGAGGGAGTAAAGTATCTGCGCTCGGATTTTTGGGTAACTATCAGTGTTCCAGGGATTTGAAGGTTTGATTTGAATACTGTTTCATTTAGTGGTTAGAAATACGCTAGAAAAGACTCAAAGGACAATTAAGCGTCAAGAACTATATAAGCCTTTCTTAGAAGAGAATTATTTATCTACACAAGGATCATTAAGGATCGAGTCACAAAAACCGTTGTCTGAATTAAAACTTTCACATTCAGAATCAGAGTAGGGCTTTTTTTAACTAGAACTGAAACCGAAATCAAATAGCTGCTCACAACCAACGTTGTGTTGGCGTTGTGAAAGTGAAAAGACGGGAAACCTAGCGGTCCCTTGTGTCATCTTCTCTGTTTCACACACATAATCATCATTACCGTCAAGCGCCAGAAGTTGTACCTCGGACATATCGTCCGATATGACACCTTGCCGAAGACAGTCCTCCATGGGTACTTTAAAGGAGGTAGACGCCGTGACAAGCAAAAGAAAAAGTGGGTGACGAAAGTAGACAGGCTGTCCTCTGAAAGATCTTCTCACGAGGGCGCAAGACCGACCCCGACGAGAGTCGTGTGTCTTGTTTTCGGGGAAACACAACATTATTTTCCGCAGAGAAATGGCTTTCACATGTAGATCTAGTGAAGTACAACGCCTGCCTTTTTTTCTTCATTTTACAAGGACAGCGACTTATCATGCTGAAATCATTTTTTCTTTCTTTACTGCTGTACTCGAAATACGTTAAATGGAAATTAAATTATACACATTGGAAGCCTCACATTTCAGCTCATCACTTCTTATATGTAACATGTTATTCCTTATCAGACTATTCAGGTCTTCACTAACACCTTAGGGTTGAAATTATCCCCGCTTTTCCGGTTTGACCATGATTGCAGACATTTCTATGGCTACTGAAAAAATATCTGCAAAATGTATTTTCTACTCCTAGCACCGAAAATGTACTTGACTATTAGAAACTGTGCTCGATGCTGACTTTAGATTGGTGACCCAAAACAGTGGGACTTAAAGAAAGATGTGCTGTACTTTTACAGCCAGTACTAAACAAACAACCCTTTCTCTTCGCTGAAAAACAATCGTATCGTGTTTGATACTCTTTCGTAGTCACATAGACAGGAAAATCACAAGAGACGGTGAAAAAGAAAAAAAAAAATGGTTTCGCGACAAAGCGGACAGGACTTGGCATGATGGGTCCCAGAGGTCCTCGGAAATATCAGCTGAAGAAAACAGCGTTTGGAGGGAAAGGTGGAGGCTGGGGGAATAGACATCCTAATGGCAAGTTCCCGGTCCGACCGGTTTAGTAGTTTCTCTGCAGGATTTGTTGCAACATCATCTGCATCTGATGACATTCCGTACAGATTCCTTCCTTTGAGAAACTTGAAACCTCAGTGTCGAAACAAATTGTACCTGTAGTCAGCGTACTGCTTCTCAGGTGCACTGGCTACAATATTATATTTGCAGCTTGTTTACTGCGCAAAACTGGCAGCTGGTTCCCCGCGAGGTAAAACATGAAGACGTACAAAAATCCATGAGGGAAGCTTCTGGAAGGCTGGGTACTGACAGAAGTGAACAATCAGAAGCTTTGAATGAGACTTTGGAGGTGAGTCTATCCTACAGTGTTCACAAAACTCAACACAGCAGGAGTGTCCGTTATCAATATCTGTCTTCCCCACTCAATCTCTGTAAAAGATTCAATTGCGACGAAAAAGTGAAAAAAATATTCCACCATCTTTTTTAAACGAGTTGAGATCAACACAATAAAGCTATGAAAACTATAAGCGCAACGAGTCTGATATATAAGATTAGTAGAAACTTGTCAACATATGAGTAGTGTCATTCAATGTTCTTGTGATAAATGCTTGAACCGGTTGACATGCAACAAGAAACTATGAGTTCTCAAGAAAAACTGTTTTACATGCCTAGGTTTTTAGATACAGCTCCTTATTTCTAATCAAATTCGAGGGAATCATTGACAATTTAGCTGAAAACTGATTCTCCAAGAAATTTGCACCTGTTGACTTTTCACAGGTCGTTGCTAATAGCAAAAAACGTAAAAAAAACTGTAATTTACATTTCTCGGAAATTCTGAAAAGGAAGAAAAGTAATAAAACAATAAAGAAAGTGGTATTAGAAAACATGGGGGAAAAAAGTGAAAGAAACAGGATCAAGAGAAGGAAGAATAATAAGAAAAGATTAAAAATGAAAAAAATCCGCAAAAAAGAAACCGAAGAAGGCTCTGCTGATTAATACAAAACGCCTAGAAGAGAGAGAGAAGGCAAGGAAAAAAGGTATTTTTGTAATCAAGTAAGTCATATGAGAAGCAGATCGTATGTACGCCTTGACAAAAGCCACGCAAAGCTTCCTGATCATCTCACCACGCGGGCGGGGCGGCAGCACCGCGCCAACGGCACAGTAAGTGTCGTAACAAGGTGAGAGATGCAAATCACCCATCATCACTGAGCGACAACGACCTCAAGGATGATAAAAGAAAGCGAATTTAACCCTTTGTTGAATCTTAGAAATTGTACAGTCTAGGCAAGCTGAAAAGCAGATAGCTACTTCCATCTTGTAGTTGATTTTTCTTTTTGTCTGGGAAGAAAATTTGAAGAATAAACTGGAAAAAGTCTTAGTTAGAAGTATAGTGGTCTGTTTAAAAGTTTTTTTGAGTGTGCATGGTAGATGAGTCGGGGGTGGGAGTGGGGGAATCACTTTGAACCGCAGGAATTGCTGTATTCTACGATCATTCTAACTTTGTAGGTATCACTAAAAATAAACTACTTTTTCTTTTCACACTATGGAAGCACAGAATATAAATTCCATTACTTTGTTAACAAGGAGAGAAGACAAAAAAGAAACCATCATGGGAAAAGGAAAGAGTAAAAAAAAGTGAGTGACTACAGAAACTGCTTAAAGAATGATAAATATCGTGACAAAATCTTTTATTTATGAAACCTCCACAAATCTTTTCTGTGGGAAGTAACAAGTTCACCCGTTCTTTTATTTACTTATTTTGTAAAATGTTTCAAATATGCTCTGTTTTGTGTTGGTTCAGGGAAAATAAAATGTAAAAAATGCACATGTAAAAAAAAGATACTATACAGATCTGTGGAAAAAAAATGCAGACCGATTTCGGTTCCAACCTTGGTCACAACCCATAGTTTAGTTGGAGGCCTCCGTGTGTGCCTAAACTAGTCTAGTTGTGACTTTGGAACCTAGAGGTTGTGTTTTGTTGATTGTATTATCGACTTTAAGGGATTTGTCAACATTATAATTTTAATTCTACATAGAAAATCAATTGGTAAACTTGAGTTTAGCGCCCGAGTCGAGACTGGAGCAGAAAGAAGGAAAAAAAGTAACCCCTAACCTCATTTCGCTAGATGAGATTAGACGGTAACTAAGAGAAACCAGACGGTCACAACAAAGCTGTAAACTGTATTGTCCAGTTTGAAACTGAACATTCTTAACCTAGGTACGTAAACCTAGTCATTAATATTTTCAATAAGTTTGTATGTATTGTTGTGGTATTAATTTTTTATCATTTATATGGAACAGACTCAATGCATTATACACAAATAAAAACAAATGACAATGAAATAAATAGTCAAAGCACCTACAGATCGTATGTACACCCCTCGCAGTAGAGAGAAATCATAATAGTGTAGTCACAGAATAATAAGAACAGGACACGAAATATAACACTCAAACTTTATTTCTTTGCGCGAAACGTTGGAATTTGTTTTAGGTAAATATTGTTTTCGTCAATTGTAATAGAATGCTTTCCTCGAGAAGAAAAAACATGTTTCAGAACTAACAAAAGTTGAGAACTGATGCACAAAGATAATTTACTGTAAAGGTTAAAAAATACTATATTTTCAGCCCCTGAAAGGTGAACTATTTATGTTTTCTTTTCCTGTTTGATCAGTAAAGAAAACTAAACTCTATATTGTGATTTTTTTTTCTTCCTGTTACTTAGTTACTTATTCCTCAAGACTGAAAACCTGAACTTCTGTCTTATCTGTCCATGTACGGTCTGTACCGCTTACATTAGGAACATATTTGTGGCGGCTGAAATGTTAAAGTGTTTTAGTTCTTTGATGATGTTTGCTTGCAGATAATTTTATTATAAGTTAGATTCTTATCTTTCCACATAAACTTCTTGCTTATGGTCAAACAAATCTATGAAAGAAATGATCAAGAAAATAAATGTACAATGTAACATTTTGCGACTTGGTGGATTAAGACGCCACCCCCGAATTCCCCGCCACTAATGGGCGCAGGTGTAACCTGACCTCACACATTAATGAATAATTTACACCTCTCCCTGTGACGAACGTCTCGGGGCAAATCACTAGGTTGATGAGTGATTACTAGTCCCAGGCTTGCGCCGCCACTTGTATCGTCCATAGCCTCATAATCCGAGGCTACTCTATCGAATGGAGGGAAGAAATAACTTCTTTATACACTATAAATGTCATTATATTCTGACTATAAAATTGAGTAAGTAAAATTTTGTTTATATGGCCCTAATGCCTCTCTTATTTAGCCAACAGTTTTTTGTTTGTTTGTTTGTTTTTTTTGATGTACTGGTTCTTCCCACGATCAGTTTCGACACGTCGTTAGCATTGTTGCTGGTTTACAACATGACTGCAACATATTTTTTATATGTAAGTGCAATCATAATTACGACAGCATCTCGTACAGTTTGTGTTTAGGTCAATAAGTAATTTTATCCTCCCCTTTTCCCCAATACTCACAAACTGGAAGGGGAGAGCGCGTAGCGACGGTTGGAGTAAGAAAGGACCAACTCACCAGACTCGCAGGAGGCCAGAGAATCGGCTGTCACCTGCCTGGCCACGTCAACTTGCTGGACAAGGCTTCGTCGGGGCCAGCAGGTGCACGTACAATCTAGAGACCATTATCCCCCAAAGTACATCTGGTCAGAGAAATTTCGAGTGTGTTGTCATGGTGTGAACGTCTAGCGGTCAAGTACCACCCACGTGCTTTAACACAAGAAACCCTGCTCGAATAAGTAGCCACTAAACATAGAATTTAAAAAAAACCAAACAGTGACACGCTCACGCACGAACACACACACACACACACTCATGATCAAAAAAGAAATACATTACTAAAGAATGAGCAATGAAATAGTTTAATCCATAGGCCTAAGTGCCCGATTTTTCTTAGTTGTACTCAGTCTGAGGTGTTAACTCTATTAACCACTATTCATCATGTTTTCAATTATTTGTTTTCATTTTTATGACAAAAGAAAACAAATTAATGTAAATAAATAATACGAAGAAACACTGACAAGCAGGATCTTTCAAGTGTTTGTCTCGAGAACGTTAAAACTGAGTCCCTTGAGCGAAACTCAAGTTTTATAAGAATATTTACAAAAAATAAACTAGATACGCTCAACAAAAGACTTGAAAAATGACAACAAAAGGGGACGCACTTTTATGAAAGAAAAGATTTACGAGAAGAGCTTAAAAGAGAACTGAATTCGCCGAGCGCTCAGAAAAGAAATGATGAAGTCGAAAGGACAGCTGTTTAAACAAATTGAACACAGCCGAGAGAAATTGCGACTTCACAGATAGACAAATTTAGCGGAAGTTGAAAAAAAAAGTTTTTCACAATTGCAAGCAAAGCAGCGATCAGAGTCTAGACATTCGTCTGGTCGGACCTACTCATTCTAAAGTCCCGATACTGATTAGAGTATTGATCACGAAGTGTGAGTCAGAATATAAAAATAAGGTCAAATCGATTGATCGACATTCACATTTTGTCTTTATCCATCCTTTTCCTGCTGAACGCACATCATCACAATCGTTGCCACCACCATCCCAGCCCCTAAAACCCCCCAAAACCGGAGGAAAAAGCCCTCTTGGTTCGATCAGTCACCGAACAGAGATATGCAAGTATAAACATGTTTCACCTTCAGTTTAATGTTTTTAATAATGAAGGGACATACTAGATGATTTACTCTCATCGGATGCATTCTTAATAGCACTGTATGCGATTTTTAAAGTCACATTTCCAGTAATTGCATTGTGAGTACTCGTATCCGAAAATAGACCGACCGTTTTATTTTAGAATGTCAAAGTATATATTTGCTGCAAGATTTCTGAAACTGAACCATGATTTGGCTATTCTAATGTAGGAAAGAATGATAAGGCTAGAAATATGCTCCCTACCTGTACATGTCGACCTCTTGGCGCAAACAGAAAGGCAATAAAACAAAGGATGGGAATCTTTTCAGCTGGCTATTAAATAATTAACTTATATAGCACTATATCCCGGCCCTATGGCAGGCTCATGGAACTTTACAATGACACACATACACGGACACACACATATGACATGAACATGTGTGCCATGTAAATGAAGGATGCTATATGTGTTTGTATTTTCAGTTTATTCGTTGTTCTGTTGTGAGTTTTATGCCTTTTATTTGACACACGCTTCTTCGTTATTGTGCTAAATGTTTTGCTTGTCTGCGGCCTTTTGGTTTTCATGCATCCTTCTGTTGTCTCATCGACTATTCTGCTTCCTCTATCTCGAATGAGTGTTACTGTTACAACAGACAATTGACGTAAATTTGATAAAACATCGTCGGTTGACTGATACATTATTTCCTTCATATCGACTGGAATTATATTTTAAAAAAAACCCACAAATACAAAGAAATGAAGGGGGAAAAACCCTCCACCACCAAGATAGGCGTCTGCACAGAGCTGAGAAAGTACATTACATACGAGACTTACAGTCTTCAGGGAATATAAAACAATTATCCGCTGGTAACCCTGCCTCCTGCCCCGCCCAAAGGTGTCACGTGGTATCACGAAGGTCGACGTTGGACAAACAAAGTTTCTTGTCAAGTAAACTTCTTGTCCTTGCCATGTAACTTTAGAGATAATTTTATTCCTAGAGCAATTATTCCAATGCTGAGTAAGATAATTTGTTTAAAAAGTGAGACTTGTAAATGGACGACAATCAACAGTTGAATAATAATGAAAAAAAAAAAACATTGGCAAACGTAATTTCCATCAAATATTGTTTACAGTCAACGACACATTACTAAGATTATGACTTTTAAGTAACATTACTTAACTAATCCAAAATAAGAAAAAACTGCTAGAATTGAGGCTGGCACAAACAGTTCTCTCATCGTTGTGATTAATCGTCTTGATTAATCCCATTCATTGCTGACATTCGATGATAAAAAGTCTTGTGCTTAGAGATATCACATAGCTGGCGATCGATGTCCTACATACAATGGAACCCTATATCTCTAAATTCGCTTCATTTATACTGCTTTTCAAGAAATTTAAAAAGAGTTTCCTGTCAAAAAAAAAAAATAGTTCAAAATATTCAATGTTTTACACAATTGAACCGGAGGCTGCGTAGCGTTAAAGAACCATTCACCATTCTACACATTTTCTAAACGCCATGGGACAGAGATGGCGATGTATTGAAGCGTGCACGTCTACAAACACACCTACAGATAAAAGATATGTGTAGCGGTTATCTATCGTCTTTCCCTGAAGGCTGCTCGTTGATAATGAGCCGTAGCAAAGTCTCATAGCGAAACTAGATATTCTATTTTTATTATAATATTGGGTCTGATTTATCAGTTTATTGAATCTTCTTTTCTTTATTTATCATTTATTAGATCATGTGCTTGGCATGGTGGTCAGTACAGCTATTTTGAAAACAGAGAATTCGTGTACTATTCTCGCCACGACTATCCACAACATATTTGTTGTGACAGTGTACACAGGTGACCTGCTACTGAAGAGCGAATAAGGTCTAAATGTTTCTAAACAAAATCCTTTCACGGCTAATGTGGATAGCAGTTTAATGTCTTAAAATCGTCAAAGCCAGCAACTCTCAGAAAAGCAAGCCAACAATTCTGACAAAGATATATACGTTTTCGCCAAAAATAACAGGTAAATAATCCGATCCTGGAGCCCAATGATTTCGACAACTGATACCCTTAATTAAAACCATGCAATTATTGTGATTTAAAAAGAAAAAAAAACGCTCTGGACCCGAATGCTTCAATGACACTTTTGCATCAATATAGCACTCTCCCAGGGAAAAAACAAGAAATGGCAGTAACTTGACAAACAGAGCTGACGACGTCCAAGTCAGTAACGAGAATGAAGAAATTAAAATAGCTGCCAAAATATTTTTAGAAAAATGAAGAAAAAGGATTAGAGCAATGTCTCTTCGCCTAAAAGGGGACTAGCTTTCTATCGTTTTGTCTTGTCCATGGATGGAGTTTTAGTGTCACCTACTGATCTGTGAGGCTTGTTGCGCCATTTGTCTCTGTTCTGGATTGTTCTTCACTTCTTGTGCTGCGTCGTTTCCCCTATCGACATCTTCTTGTGTCCTGTTCCATCTTGCTTTGTGTTTTTGGCTTAACAAATAACAAGATCATAAGCTTTCTTCAGCGACACTTTAATTTTCCGGCGTTGTGAACCATGTTTTTCATTTTGTGACTGAAGGACCACGCACGTTGCTACATGTTGTGAAGTTTAGATCTTAGATCTCTGCGCTCCAGGGATGTCGTCACGTGATAAGATAAGTTTAGTGTTCCTGCATCTTGCTCTGAGCGTGTTTCTGGTCTGCTGTCGTGTTCGTCCCAGGATTGTGATGTTTTCAACTATGTTGCCTTAAAACTATTTACTGGGCTGAATTTGAGAATGTCACTGACAGGCTGGTGCTGGCAGGAATGCTGTCAATGCTCGCCACATGTTCTCAGATATCTTCTGAGGAGTGTGAAGGTGATGAGGACTGAATTTGTCTCACCTGTCTTTCCTGTCAGTGACCTTGCACCTTCCACCAGCTACACGCCGCTCTTGGTGCCTTAAATTAGTACTGTGACTATAACCGTAATAAAATCTTTTGTTCGAGACAACAACATCCCTAAAAGATATTCCCATTGCCCCTACCCTCTTAATCAACCACCGGGCCAAAGTTAATGGAGGAAAACACAAATATATCGCAAACGAGATAATCACAGAAGGAAATTGTCAAGAAAGTAGAGCATTAAAAAAAAACAAAAACAACAACAACAAACCGCGAGGCTCTCATTATATTGGGATTAGGGGGCAACTGTTTATGTCTGGTATAGAGAGGTCTCCAACTACACTCTTTCTTTCTCTATTCTCTCTATCCTTATTCTGTAAGATCGCATGCCATGGAATATTTGTGGCTTTCATTTTAAAATATATATATACAAAACGAGGTACTGTTTCAGGGAGAACGCTGTTAAGAAGCGGAATTCAAACCTCAATTTCACGCGTGTGCTACAATATTTGAAGAAAAGCTTTAGAAAAAACATAGCAAGCACTAGTGTCAAAGTACAGGACAGGAGGGGTGGATTATAGGCATATGACGCCCCCACACCTCTGAGGTCGTCTGGGTGGAATTGCGGGAAAGATGAGATTATTTAGCTTCGATGTGAACGCTGTTTAATTGTATATTGTGTGCCCGGCCTGCATGATGATTGATTAACGGTTGTGAAAGTACTTGACTGGATCATTGCATATATTTCATCTTATACACTGTTTTCCCGTGTTCTCTCCACATTTTTCCATGTATTGTTTGTTAGAAATGATTAATTGACAATATACAACGATAAGCGTTCCTTGAATGCATGTTGTAAGTAAATACACATGACATCATGGCAACTATAATGTTCAGTCTATGCTTTTTGCGCTTGCGTGCACGTGCGTTTGTGTGCGCGTGTGAGTGCGTGAACTCGTCAAAGAAAACATCGCGGGCGTTTGGGCACCAGCACGTTGAGGTTGGCGGCGACGTGTGACGAAACGTGAAGAGGTGAGCGGAGCGCGTTGGTGTTCCAACTACGCAGTGCGCCCACGAAGTCGAAGCTTCTTCAAAGAGTCTTAAGAACTGACGAATCGACTCAACACCTCCTCGACTCCTGCCCACAAAGAATATTTTAATAAATAAAACTACGTCATGTGACTGCATGCGCACAGCTCGGGAATCCAGCGGCAGGATCCACCGCACTTGTCCTGTCCATATAAAAGAAGGGGAAGCTCCAAAAGAAGGCAGTGAAGCTGCTCGAAGCTCAGAGCCTGAACTTACTTCTCGGCACCGTGGCTGGTGTTGTCCCCAACCCGTGAGAAGTGCATAGATAAAGAGTTTGGGAATTTTATAGGAATCTTATAAGAATTTGGTGGACGAAATGCCTTGCACAGCTTACTAAAAGCAAACAAGAATTTAAACTTCCATGCTGCCAGGTCTTAAAGCCTTCAGAATTAATTGTGCGCGACATCAAGCCAAAATGGTAAGAGACTTTTTTAAAATTGAAATTTTAAGTAATATACACCTTCACGAACTATTGTTGTCGAAACGAAAGAAAACGCATACACACGCTACAATTATTGTTAAATATGTCTGTCACCAGAGGAATCTTAATTTTTTTTTTACCAAAGCTAAAGCGAGTTTAAAATATTTAAAGAAGCAAGTATTGTAAAGTGTGTACAGAAAAATTAATTTTTATAAAGGAAAGTGGATTCAGTATAGTTGCGAAAACACTACCATGGTATACGCTATGTTTCATACACCCGAACAGTTTTCTTAAATCTCTGTCATGTCTGGAAATAACTGAAATAGGATATTTTGATGAAAGGAAAATACGTTTTCTGTTTTTAAGTGGGCTGGAAAAGAATTTCCGCAGTTTTTCTTGCAAATCCTGAATTATCACTTAATTGTACGATTCATTTCTGCGCGCTTTGCATAAGAATGTCAGGGCTGACAAATAACTTGAGAGGGCGCACCCTCTACAAGTGGTTTTATCAATACTCTATAGCGAAATGAAAAGTGAACGATCTGAGATGAAGGGGCTGGAGCACGTAAGATTTTTCAGCAATTGCAGATTTTTGTTGTATTCTTTTTTTTTTTTTCGTGAAATGCACATTATTATCACTTGCAAGCTAAAGCTTGACGCCCTCTTATCTTTTATACGACACAGAAACTATCATACTTTTCCATCTCTGCAAAATTCTTAACTTCGGACGAGATGCTTGTCCACTCCTGGATACTACACAACAGCTAAAGTATTTTGAATATTTAGAAATATATTGACTTTCGTTTCTGGATTTTGATGAAAATAGACACACTAAATAGACTGAACAAAAAAAAGAAACTGTGATCAGACAGCTGTGTCCTCTGTCGTCTCACGTCCTTGTCGCCCTCGGAGTCTTCAGAGATGTACAGATGTCTGGTGTCCACCGGTACTATGACTGCTCCGTATTTTTGCCGGGTTTCCTGCGATACCTAAAGTCAGATATCTGAACAGATCTCTTCTCGAATTTATCTTTTTTCAGTCTACCAGTCCTTTCTTTTGCCTAATCCCTGGCATACATCAGCGCAGATTTCCCCCTTTTTATGTCTGTTGTTGTCTCTATAGCTTGCTGATTTTTTTTGTCTGTGTCCAGTGTGTAGTAAATATGTCTGTTATATACATTTTGTATGGGTTTGAATGTGTTTTGTACTCTGATAAATGTTCGTAAAGCGCATTGAGTACAGTGGAGGTATGCGCAATAATAATAATAATAATAATAATAATAATAATAATAATAATAATAATAATAATAATAATAATTTGTAGAGTGAGAGTGAGAGTGAATGATACCATTTAATCTAAATTGAATCGTCCTCATGACATTTTCAAGGAGGGAGAGAGGTCACCGTGGAAAAAAAAATTAGAAACCCATCGTCGGAAAGAGATGCTCCCTAGAGATATTACGAGTTCAAACTACGGTGGGTGTCCGCCATTTCCAATTAACTCAATAATCACCTGTGGCATCATACACCTGCCAGCCCACGACTTTTTTTGATTGCATCAACTTCTGAAAGGCATGCGCACATCGTCTTTCATGGTGTCCAGTTACAATGCAATACTTCAAATAGATTAACAGGTGATTGCTCATTGTTGAAGCTGCTCTAGTTTGCTCAGATTAAACAAGGGTTTTTCAGTGCGAACTTCCCGGATTTTGTATGGCTCCGGTGTTCTTCTATAGATAGTGTACACGATTTATTTCAATCTTCTTGTTGTTTTTCTGGAGAGGTTGTGAATGTGTTTTACCGTGTTCTGGTGACATCTATGATTAAATAGCTTTTGGGGTTTTGGTTTAGGTTGATATAGTCTTGGTGTTGGCTTTCCTTTTGAAAAGAATGAGAAGATAAAATGATCGTAGTGCAGCGTACCTGTTAATTAGAGAGGGTGACCTTGTTTCTGCAGGTGAGGGGAGTGGCTTCAGGTAGAGTGCACTGAACTTTCTGTTTAGCCCGGAAAGGTATTTTGTAAGCAACTATGACAACTGGATTTTTGCGATTGCACGAATATTGTTTTATGGACGGACAGATGTTTTAACTTTCTATCTGGATTGAGATCCCCAGTGAACAGCAGATTAAAGGCGCACGTTAAGTCTTTCTGCGTTGTTTATGTTCACTTAACCTGGACAAGCATGTGGCTGATTGACACCTAAGCAAGGTATACACACAACTACACGTCCATCCATTTTTGTGTGCGAGCTTACTGGGGTTCAGTCAATGTCTGGCTTTTATTTTCAGTCTTAATTTTTAATATTATCTTTTTAAGACCCTGGCAGGCAAACCTTTCACTATGACAAAAGGAAACCTTTTCACTTTTATTTGCTCCTGAGAAAATGTTAATGTTAATCCCACCTTTACTCTCAGTCGTTTACTAAGGTGTGAGCATATCTGGATATGTTGAAAACATGCGCAGGTGTACCTGAATAAACATTTGATCATTTACTTTAAAAATATCTCCAATTTCTACAAGTAACAAATTTACGATTTAAAAAAAAAGTAATAATAATAATTTTGCTTCAAGATTATTCGGAAGTTGAATAAAAGCATAATATGTAAAAATCTCCACATGGTGCTCGGGTAATATATCGATGTCTATAAATCTTTGCACATAACCTGAGACAATACTGATGGTAGCCTGTTTTAAATTCATAAGCTTGATCACTTTTGTGCGCTGATCAACGAAGCTGTGAAATTACCACAAGAACACCTCTTTATTAGGATAATCCCGACTTACGATTTCCTCTTAGTAACGACCCAAAACTATTTTACGGACAGTGTTCGTCAACGTCATGTCTATTAGGATTACTTTCCAACCAACTTACAATCGACAGTTTGGACTCTATTTCATCTTTTGGCAGAGTCACATGTTAAAAAAATTAAGTACATTTTAAAATAAACTTCTTCTGGTTAACCATTTATCCTATAAATTATTATGATTTTCTGCAGAAATAACTTGCTTATAAAAATAAATTTTTGCGGCCACCTGTTAACGTTCTATGTGACGAATTTTTAAAAATCCCATTTAAATAAAATTTGTAGCTTATTTTAGGACGGCTTCTGCATTAACTTTGGGATACATACTGATCTGTCACTCCGGAGATGTGTAGATCTACAGATTTCTTGTACCTAGACTTAGCTCTATATAAATCCTTTACAAAGCGCAACAATGGCGAAATCTATAAGCATTACCAATTGAAAGAAAAAACGACAAAAAGGCACTAACTTTACGAGAAAGAGTAAAGTTGATCAAAAGTGGTGATCAAGGTGAGACTGGAATCGCACTTGCAAATTCTCGTGCTGTGATAAAAACTCAGTTTCAAAATAAAATCAAAGGGAAAAGGGCACTGCTGGAAAGATGGCATGGTGGCAAAAGTGGAGATATGAAATTATCTAAAGTTGGTAAAAGTGTGTAAGCAGCGACAGACGACAATTTAAGGTGAGGCAGAGGACAATTCCAGTGACGGGAAAACTCATTCAGGAAAAGGCTTTGGGTCTGGCCGGAGGATTTGACGATCTCTAGGCCTCGAAAAATGGACGAAACGTCATAACAGGAATAATTGAATATTTAACAAAAGAGAGCATAGGTCTTTGGACACAGAGGAAAGTTAAGTCGTGACCGATCACAGTCTCCCTTAGTTTTTGCCTATGGATTGTATAGGAGACCCCCGTCCGAGATTGCTACTGTTGGAAACAAAGGATTCCGTTTTTTTTGCTAGGCTAAAAATTTTGGGAATCAGTGGGTATTATGTTAGTAACGACAGACAATAGATGTGGTGGATTAATGTGCAAGTAGAGGCTAGAGCTTTTGTTAAATGGTGATTGATCAAAGCCACTAAAAACAAGAGATGTTACTTTCAGATAAACTAAATAATGCTTAAAATAAACACACACAGCTATTATTTATCTGGAGTATGTGAAGGCTAAAACTGATAACTCCCACTGTATGTATTTATTTTTCTTTCCCTGCTTATTTAAATAGATTCTCCGACGGAAAGCGTGAAAGTGTAGTTCACGACTGAAAATTGGACATGGGGTGTTGATTTAATGTATCCCTTCAATGCACAATTGACAAAATTATCTCCTTTGTACATCTTTTCTATGAACAAAACTATTAACAAAACTATTGATTGCAGTTTCCTGTAAGCGGTTTGATCTCAATTTTTACTTTCATGCAAACTCTTCTGTTCCGTATTTTTTGCTTCACATTAGAGAAAAGCACTTGATTAATAAGAAAAATAATACAAAGAGGGAAACATGACAGTCCCCAAAGTATTATCGAAAAATTCTAGACATTCTGTAACTGCCACATAAGAGAATCGGTTAACATTGTGTTAAAATATTCCATATGATACACACTGCGGTAACTCATTCCGGCGATCAGTGAAGATAAATGTAATTGTCACGAACAGCAATGTAAGATATATCCAGCAGCCTGCAAATCAAACAGCGTTACCGTCAGTGTAGACTGATAATCAAGGAAACTGTAGACTTGCAAATGGTCATCCGAAAGTTAAGATAATCACAGGGTAAAACAAGCGCAGGATAACAGCCTTCATTCTCTACCCCTAGCTTCAAAAAACCCAGAAAAAAACAAGCAAAAAACTCCCAGACAAAACTGATAGAGAGGAAAAACAAAACAGAAAACAAGGCGGGATAGTGGGCATATATAATGTATAATTAATTATAACATTATGAAGTTTGTAGGGAACACAAATAGCTAATTTCTTTGATAAAACTGTCACATGTTCAGGAAATAAATTCTGAGGGGAAATGTCATTAAATCATCGAGAGATATGCAAATCAAATTCACAGTTTGCAAAGGTCTTTACCACTCCCACAAATACTGAGCTATTTCTCAGCTTTTAAAGAACTAAATATTTTCTGGCCAAACCGAAAAGATATTAAAAGTACGGTGCCAGGATTGTGCTTTGAAAGGAACGAATCTGTACCGTTCTGCTAAGAACGAAATGAAGTTTAAACAAATGTTTGCTGTCTGCCTGGCTGGCTAATCTCCCTCAAGAAGGTCTTTTCAAGAGCTCGCAGCTTTTCTGATATTCTGAGACGCAAAACACTAAATGAAAACGAACTGTTGGCGTCCAGGGTGAAAGAAAGGTTGATGTCTTCGTCTGGCTCTTTTACTAAGATGCCCTTTTCTGTACTGAAATAAACCGTTCATAAAGTTTATTTTTCTTTAAGTGAATATTCTGATGGCTTTAAGTTCTTACGAACGTGTAATACGAAGGTGCTTGTGTGCGCACCTATTTTAAAGTAGACATGGAGGAGAGAGTTGGGTGAAGAAATGGCAAAAGCACAAGAAAGTAAAATGTTCAACTGCTTGGGTCTGATAGTGAGAGTTGAGTAATTGATAATCATCTATTCTCCATTTATTCTGTTGACATTAACATTCTAAACACGTTTTATACACATGCACAAGCACACATACAAACGCAGAGCATGCACAGAGAGAGGGATTGGTAGGGGGAACATCTATGTTGACTAATAATGATAAAGATACCACTAAGTAAATACAGAAGGCAAATTCTAAATGCTGGTTGAGCAAATTTTTTTAAAAAAAGATCAAAAGTCCTGGAAAATAAACAACATTTTGAATAAAACTTTCGCTTTAGTCCGTTTGTTATTAACAGAGAATGCACGATCTTTCATAATTTGATACTGAAGATGTCACAGGATAAGCGCGTCGATTAGTATACTTTACACAATGCCGATTCTTATCGCATCTTTACATATTTTTCAGGTTTTGGGATTTGAGAAAATGAGAGCATCTCTCTGTCTTGTGATGGTGCTGCAGCTGTCCTGTTTTGCTGATACAGAGGCACTGAGCTGTGCCAAGCTGTGTTCCCTTCATCAGATACACGAATCAGCTGAAGACGCTGCTAGAGAACTCTTGTGTCTGTCGTCATGTCAACATCGTCAGGCAGAATTCACGTGAGGAGAAATGAAGACATTAAGAGCAAGCGTGTGAATTAGAGGTTTTTAATGGATTATAAATACACATCACATCAACATTTTTAGGCAACACAATTGTATTTAATAATAATAATAATAATAATAATAATAATAATAATAATAATAATAATAATAATAATAATAATAATAAATTTAAAAAAAGATGATGATGATGAAAAATTACAGAGTAATTTTTCCCACTTTAAAGTAGTCACAGTGCACTAAAGTAAAACATATCCATGTGTAAATAAAACACCGATACATTTACCGACAAATATTAACAAATATATACAGCAACAGAACCTAAAAGATACAGACCTAAAATCATCTCTCTCTCTCCAGCTGCTGTTAACATTTTTTTCTTCCTTATTTCAGCCACGCAGTGAACGAGAACAAGCAAACAGACGGCGAAGAATTCTCAGACGATTTATCACGAGCGTACATGGCGGGTTTAGACAAACGAGGGAGCTGGAACAAGCGTGGGAGGGATAATTACTGGGGAGCAGAAGATAAACGTTTCTACCTGACCGATTCCACCAGACCGTTCCACCTACAGAGCCGCGGCAGCTGGAACAAACGCCAAGCGCTCCATCTGGAAACCGGAGACGTCCAGAGCGACCGTGTCGACGTGGACGTGAGAGGAAGCTGGAACAAACGCGGTCCAGACAGCTTAGAAAATAGAGAGAGCAGCAGAAGCAGATGCAGAACAAGAAATGCCGAGGACAGAAACTGGAACGAGCAGGGAGCCACGGTCTGCGATGACACGGACGACGAAGAAACAGACAGCCTTCAGGTACCATTTGAGTGGCCGATCAACGTTGATATTAGAGGAAGCTGGAATAAGAGAGGAAGCTGGAATAAGAGAGGAAGTTGGAATAAAAGAGGAAGCTGGAATAAAAGAGGGAGTTGGAATAAAAGAGGGAGTTGGAGCAAACGGGATACTCGCTTCATGGAGGGTAGACACTTCAACAAAGAGACAGACAAGGTCAAAGAGCAAGGAGCCTTAGCTTTCAGTTATAACGAAGATGCAAAATCTCCAGCGCATGAAGAAAACGCAGACAAACATCTAAAAGTGGTTGTTGCCAAGGAAGAGGTCACGACCAAAAGTAAGCCTGTCGGCACTGATGAACAAAGTCGCTGGAACTATAGTCAACGTCATCAAATCGCTGTTGCACAGAGAGGCAGCTGGAATAAACGGATCCCTTTGCACTTAAATATCCGCTTTCCACTCTCCTCTCAGAAGAGAGGAAGCTGGAATAAAAGATCCTTGCTTAAGTTGCCCGAGAACAGTGAGGAGATGAACTACCCCGGACGAGCAGTTCATCGGAATGGGTATGCGGCAACGCTGTTACCTGTCAGGTGGGCCTTGAGATGATAAGATGGCAAGAAAGCCAGACAATGGTCTCCTAAAAATCCTTCGACTGATGTCAGACGTGGAAGAAGAAGATTGAGGAAACAGAAGCAAACGACTTTCGGTAATATAGTCTCAAAGGGAACGTCTTCTGCTAGTCTGAGATTTCACTACAAACCTCGGAAACAGATTTACGATTTCTATCAATACTCTTTTTCAGAAGAAAATTCAAAAATGCTCCGCTTACTCATGTTCTCTGAGAATGCCGAGAAGCAGAAATTACAATGTTATAAAACAGTAAATTTTCAGACTACAATGAGATGAGTTTACGATACTCTCGGCTCAGTTCATTGCGTCTACTGTACAGCAAGTGAGGAACTAAGAAGCGATTTAAGTCACAGCTGATAAGTATTTGTCTTCCCCATAAATACCAGCAGTCGACTACATTAGTAACAGTTTGTGGACCATTTTATTGCCTGCAACTGCATCTTTTAATTCTACTCTATTTGCTCTGCACTGACGTAAACTGACACTACGAACTGTTTTGCTTCTTCATCTCAAGAATAAACAACACGAAAAAAAAAAAAAATCCCAAACAAACCATTTTTACTCTTATTGTCGTTATTGCTTCTATCTTTCTTACGAGTGCGTCTATCTTCGTGCGGGTGAGCGTGTCCGTCTGTTCAACTTTCTAGTAATGGTCGCTTAAAACAAAGAAAGTCCTTTCCTTCCATAAACTGTCTGTCCCTCTCTCTCTGACCTTTTAAGCCAAATGCCAGTCATTCAGGTTTCAAACTATTGCTTAATAAGCAGCCACTTTCAACAAAATAAATGTGAACTCTGACTTATCTTGAAGTTCTTTTTACGCTTATCATTACACAACGAACGCATGAAAAATAAGGAAAGTTTAACAACTACCAACTAACTCCTGTGAAGATAAATGTACACTAGTTGCACAAAATGTCTTTGTTAAATAAAATTGAAAATGCTTTCACAATGCCTGCCCATTCTTCGGAGGAATTTTGGAAAATACCAGGTCACACATATCAAGCTAAACATCAGGTCATTCCGGAAGTAACTTCATGGGCACTAAATAAATAAACTTTAATATTACTTTTATGATGATAGTATTTTATCACGCCACTACTGCTGTTACTAACCACCCTGTGCACGATTGACTGAAAGAAATAAAGAGAACTGAACTCCGCCTGGAAACCTCGGGGTAACCTGCCGGTCCCAAGCCCGGATGAAGGAGGAGGGTTGGGCGTGGGGCTAGCAACCCCACCCTGTAAAACAACCCCTGCTACAGAAACCGCAAATACAAACAAGCACAACGAGAACCAGGACTGGAAGATCCCTCTTAGGAAGGGTGACGCGTATAAAGAGCAGTGACAGACGACAGCAGGGAGAGATGAAATAGAAGGAACAACAGCAGGAGAAAAGAGACAGCTCGTGGCTCGCACAGACTACGCAACGAACATCCCCCAAATCCATTAATAAACATCGGTACTAATCATGACCAGAAATTAATCGTATAAAATTCCACCCTGCAATACCAATATGTCACGAAAGAGTGGGATAGGGCTATAGTGCGGGTTTTTACACATCTGTTCTTTTCTCTAGAAATGACGTAACACACGCAAGAGCTGATGAGAACTTAAAGGGATTCTAAAGGCAAAATAAAACTGCTTAGAATCGCGTAAAGAGTAGGATAAATTTGAATCTCGTCTATTTATATGTGTGTTCATGTGCAAAACGTTGAAGGTTTTTAGTAGAATGTTGTGTTTAATAAGAGAAATTACACGAGACACTTTTTTTGCCTCCTCGAAGTCTCGTTCTCCGTCACGTGACTCTATGACGTGTGGTTTCCATAGTGAGAACCATGCCTCGAGAATGTGCTGCACCCGATTGGCACGAAAAGATGGAAAAAGATTCAAAATTTTCTTTTCATCAGTTTCCGAAAGACAGAGTCTTACAAGCCTTACACACAGAGTGCGTCATACGAATAAACAGATGACGTCAAATCTTCGCAATGATACAGATAGAGACTGACGTCACAACAAGACTCTGACATCACAAGAAGACTCCTCTGCTTGACCATCTCGGGAAGCTATCGTGGTTACTCGGCAGAAGGACACAAAGGTCGATTTCACTGGATTTTTTCAAATTTAATAAACATCGGCAACCGAAATAGTGCTAATAAGTGTTAATTAAGTGATAAACGAATCCTTTATTTCTCCTGTAGTGCTCTCGTGCTATGTAATTGTAACTAAATATATTTTTGAAAAGTTTGACCGTCACCACAGCCTTATCACAAGCCTTGAGTATCCCTTTAAGCCCGCACAAAGGTACCTGCGCGTACAGGGAGAGCAACTTTCGACCTACCATGGGCGTGTATAGGTGGACTGATGTCTGTATGCCGAGACTCACTGTCGGCCTCTTGCGAGGTGATCCACAGTCAGTCTCGGTGAACCTCAGGCCGGTCGTACTTCCGGAAGAGCAGCGCGAAAATGGAATTTAATGAGACGTTTGATATCAATAATATAATTACCGTAAGTGTATTGCTTGTTTGCACTATTAACCAAACTTGTATCTATGTAGAACACAAAAGTATTTGCTTCACTAGTCTGAAATCTTTTGTATGAAATAATAAATAATATGAATCGCATTTAAACTTCTAGATCTAGAATCATGAAGTGTTCGGATATATGCTTCATCTCGGTCTCTCGCTTTTATATAAAATCTGGTATTTCGTTGTGCTTTCAGGATGATGATTGCTTGCTACATATGCAAGATAGTGGTAGTACTGTTACCAAATCGGCAGTGACAGTCAAGGTAAATATCATCAAGGACGTAAAGAGGATATTCGTGATATCATACTTTATTGCGTGCAATATTTTGATCATTGGACACAGCCCAGGATTAACTTTTAAGCACATCGACATTGTACTCCATGTACTCCATATTCATGTTTAACAAATAATTTTAGATAACAAATTTATGTACGTATATTCTGAACATCAATGATCACAAATTGAAAATGTCAGTTTATGACTTTAAGCATGGGAAAATATAATTATGAATTAAATGGTAAAATGATCTATACATATACAACAGAAGAAATAAATTGAATAAAAGATAATATTTTAGTTGTCACCTCGTTAGAAGTAACGTGCTTTCCATTCAATAAAGGTGTTTGATTTATAGATAATATGCTTGATCAGAAAGTAATTCATGAGCAAATCACAAAAGTATTCAACCTGTTTACAATATCACATTCCAGACAAATTTACAAATCATCAGTGATGTTTGCCATTCCTTGGCAAATGGGATTCACTACACTATCATTATTACAGGTTATCATAGCATTGAATGATTTCATTACATTTGTCTCATTGATATATATATATACTTTCAGAAGGTGAACTTCTTGAAAAAGTGAAGTTTCTGGATGACTGTCTTGTGCCATGCAAGATGTTTGTACGTGCTTCAAGAGAAAAGGCATGGAGTTTATATCATGCTGCCTACATAAAGAATATGAGCTCTGTGGTGGAATTAACATCTGCTTCTGCATGGATTTGCGTGAAAACATTTGAAAAGTTAGTTGCTCTGAATTATCCAGTGAACGCAGAGCAAACTCAGGCATGCCAGTCATCAGCATTCCATGATAAAATGAAAGACATCATATCTTATGTAGAAGGCAGCATTGTAGCGAAAATAAAAAGATTGTCCAAAGGGAAAGAGCAACAATGTTTGGATGCCCTGTGCACCAAACATGATACAACCATGCTGACAGCCACTTTAGACAGGGGAGGGCTCATTTATTTAAATGAAAAGGCTAAGGAATTGTTTTATGCTCTAGAACAGGGGTGGGCAATTAATTTTCCCAAGGGGCCGGATGAGAAACTGGGATGGTTCTAGAGGGCCGGATGAGAAACTGGGATGGTTCTAGAGGGCCGGATGGGAAACTGGGATGGTTCTAGAGGGCCGGACTAATATACTTAACTCAGTTTTACCCAATACTGTATATATAGTATATTTACTGGTGGGCGGCCAGCGGGCGGGCCGGTCAGAGACAGGAGGCGGGCCGGATCCGGCCCGCGGGCCGGCGTTTGCCCAGGTCTGCTCTAGAACATAGGTTTGTACAAACATGTAGAAGTACTCCCTCAAGCTGTAGAAGTGTGTGGTGTGTGTGTGTGTGTGGGGGGGGGGAATTGGTGTTTTACGCCGTGTCAGCAGCTAAGGCTATATTACGGAAAGCAGCCAGCCCTGTAAACAGATGCCACGTGCAGAGAAAGATCAGCGTGCCCGAGACGAGAAATGAACTCAGGGCAGCTAACCTTCACTGTGTTGGTGACAGGCGCTAACAGCGCTAACCGTTGCACCACCGGACCGCTCTAGCTGTAGAAGTGTAGATTTTGCAATAGCCTGTGTAGATGACGAAGAGCTGTTACCTAATTTTTATTCAATTTCTTACAAATCGGATATTAGTGAGACTGCTAAACAAAGGGTGTTTTGCGTGATTGCTTGTCTGTATTTTCAAATAAGAATTCACCATGAGTGTCATAGGTTCATGGAGAGGCACCAGCAGCAGCAACATGCATCTAAGTCAAAACAGCGCCTAAGGAAAAGTTTACAAGATGCCACCAATGCTTAGGATAATTAATTGCTCTGACATCAGAGAACCTTTGCAGTAAAACAGTATTGAGAAGAACAAAAAAGCTCTAGATTTATATCAGCAAGTAGGTTCAAAGTTCATAAGCTGTTGTAGACAGAAAGTAAGATCTATTTATAAAAGTGTAACACCCATGACATTTGGGCGGTCGGAGAATGTGTTGTGTATTTACATAGTTATTTTGAGTTCTGGTTTGGGTGTGTGGTGGGCTGGAGGTGTGACGTCATAGATTGTGATGTCAAAATAACGGTGACGACAAAAAGGTGACGATAAAAAAGTGACGAAAAACGGACGACGTTAGAAAAAGACCGGAGGAGGATACTAGCTGAGAAAAATATTCTTAACATCAAAATAAAGAGCGAATTTGACGAATTTGTGTTGGAGTTTCACACCCAACTCTCAAACATCGTGCCCGCTACATATGCAATTAGTGTTGTGGCCCTTTGCTCCTCAAGGAGTAACAAGGACTAAAGTATTATGTGATTGTCACGGACCATTCTGTTAGGAACAGGGGGTTGTTGCCCCTGTCTTTTGTTTGTAAGAGATTATTGCCCTTACCAGTATCGGAGAGTGTTTTTGGTTGCCTCGTGTTTAGCGTCAGAACACGACGTCATTTTATGACGTAGTTTTAGATTTTGGGGAGAGTGAAAATTTTTGGAAGAAGCAGACGACGGGAGAGGAGATATAGAAGGGACAGGCGTGGAAGTGGTCTGCCTGTACGCGGGGATACAGGGACCGGTAATAAGTAAATTAGTTGCTTGCCGAGTCAAGGAAGCTACTCCAGAGACACACAACGAAAAAGATGGCCGCTCCTCGTTGTGCGACGTCTGCAGCTCTCACTTCGGATTCAAATTTATTTCAATTTTTCATCGCTTTGGTCTGACCCTGTGTAGGTTAGTTGTCAAGTTATCGACTTGGGGTGTTGCGTCTGTGTCTAGTGATGACGATTTTTACGTTTGTAACACCCATGACATTTGGGCGGTCGGAGAATGTCATGTGTATTTACATAGTTATTTTGAGTTCTGGTTTGGGTGTGTTGTGGGCTGGAGGTGTGACGTCATAGATTGTGATGTCAAAATTAGGGTGACGACAAAAAAGTGACGGAAAACGGACGACGTTAGAAGACCGAGGGAGTAGACTAGCAAGAAAAAATATTCTTTTCATCCAAAAAAAGAGGATTTTGACGAATTTGTGTTGGAAGTTCCACACCCAATTCTCTCAAACATCTGCCCACTACACGTTCATTCTTGTTTTTCATTTTGGATGGCTGTGACCGTTACCACTAGCCGACATTATTAAGATGGCGGTCAGCTTATTTCATGCTGGTCCCCGGCTTCTCTACTCCCACGAGCTCTTGCTCCATCTTCGTTCCTCTCCCTCTGTTACCCGGAGTTTTCGGGCGCTGCAAGTCGACATCACACGGCTCCCTCCACTTCGCAGATCAAGAAGGAGAGGACGCAGAGGCGGTGTGAAGCGGAGACTCAAGAAGTTTCGTCTGGATGATCGACGCAGGTCTCCACCTCTTCCTTCTATCCTGCTCTCCAATGTCCAGTCGATTCGTGGCAAGATTGATGAGCTTGAGGCGTGGATACACAACTTTCGACTGCACAGGGATACTTGTTTGTTGGCGTTTACGAAACATGGCTACATGACGGTGACGCTGATCTAGACATCGCTGGCTTCTCTGGCCCGTTTAGATCTGATAGATCTGCTGCAGTTACTGGCAAGGCGCGTGGCGCGGAGTGTGTTTCTATGTCAACAACAGTACTGTAAAACGGTTATTCTTCGTGAAAAGATGTGTACTTGTGACCTTGAACTTCTCACAATTTCGCTTCGCCCATTTATCTCCCGAGAGAATTCCCCCAGCTGTTTTTTCACGCTTGTGTATATTCATCCCAGCAAATGTTTCCAATGCGTTACAGTGCATTGCAGATGTGACTCACAATCTCGACTCGCTTTGTCCTGATGCTCCAAAGTTTATTTTGGGAGATTTTAACCACTGTGATCTGACATCGGTTCTCATAAACTACGACCAGTATTGTGACATGTCATACTACACTGAGTCAGACAACACTCGACCTCGTGTACGGAACTGTACCACATGCGTACAGATCTCTACCCTGCCCAGTCTGGGTGCGTCCTATCATCTCAGTGTACAACTGATACCCGTTATAAAACCTGTGATCAGGCGGGTACGCCGAACAGTCCATTCCACTAAATGCTGGGCTGCCGACAATGTTGCACACTTACAGGACTGTTTTCAATTACTAACTGGATGTCTTTTTAGAAGCATGTCCTACTCTGAACGACTTAGTGACGCCATCTCTTCCTATATCTCCTTTTGTGTCGATTGCACCATTCCATCCAAACAATTGTCTCATCCTAACAACAAACCTGGTGACCAAGAGCCTGAAAGCTGTGCTTTAATAGGAAAAAACGTGTGTTCTTCACAGTCTGTACACGACAAAAATAGTCAATCGAGAGTCCGTGATGCTATCCGTCGAGCCAAGGTGCAATATAAGTCGAAAATCGAGTCTCAGTTTGCTACAGGCAACATCCGAGAGCTTGCAGGACTGAAGAACATGCCAGTACTGTCGATCGGAGTAAGGGTCGAAAGCCAAAACTCGATCTCAGGCGTTGACAGTGCGGCCCTTCCTAATGCTCTTAATGCTTTCTTGCTCGGTTCGAGGCACATGACTTTCTCCGTGGAAGTTCACGATGTGCTCGTTCTCTTCACCCTGTCCGAAGGTTGAGATTTGTCGCGAGCAAGTTGTGGAGCTGTTTCAGGGAGTAAATATTCGCAAGCCTCGGTCCGGGTGGTATTGTGGCAGAACATTACGTTTCTGTGCGCACCAACTTGAGGCATTTACTTCAAACATCTTTTCAGCGCTCTATGGATTCACTCTCCATCCCAAGATGCTTGAAATTATCTACCATTGTTACAGTTCCAAAGATAGTTTCAGCTCGGCATCTCAATGACTTAACCGTGCCTTAACATCGTTGGTCATGAAAGTATTTGAGACAATCATCAAAGCATTGATTCTTAATGCCGCTAACAATGTCTTGATCCTTGCAATTTGCATACCAGTCCAAAGCGAGTGTGATGATGCTAAACTGTTCATCCTCCACACTTTAATCAAACACCTGAGAATCCTCAAGCCCATCTCGACTATTATTCGCTGATTTCTCTTCGGCCTTTAACACTATCCAGCCACATAATTTAGCTCGAAACCCTCGACGAGTTTTCCTTGATCATCAGCTAGTGTCATGGATAATTCACTTTTGGTCGACAGGCAGCAACGAGTTCTTGTTCAATGGCACTTTTCCGACTTAACCACCACATGCACCGCTTCACCTCAGGATGTGTTCTATCCCCCGCTTCTGTTTATCCTGTATACAACAGTTGTCGCAGTAGTCATGAGGGTCACTATCTTGTTCAAATTCTCTGATGACACTGCACTGCTCTTTCCTTACGGCCGGTGCACACTCACGTGTTGCTTTGGAAGAATCATTGTTGGCGATGTCAACTTTCTAGAACTTAATGTGAGTAAGAACGAAGAGATGTCTTTGATTTCCGTCGGAATTCTCCACCCGTGTCCCTCTGTGTCATCCCATGACAAGGAGTGGAAATTGTTCTGCTTTTAAATACCTGGCACCATCTTCGATAGGCGACTTTACTGGATGTCAACACTCAATCTGTCGTGAAGAAGGCTCAACAACGCCTCTTCCTCCTACGGAAGCTGAGTCTTTCTCTGTCTCCCCCCAATTCTTCAGCTTTTTTACAGATCAACATATAGAGAGCGTGCTGTCCTTCTCGTTCATCTGTTTCTATAATAGTTTATCGGAAGGACAAGAGCAGCATACATCGTGTGGTATCCACCTGCTCCAAAGTCGTTGGATCCTACCCAGAGTTCTCTTCAGGATTTGATAACAGGAGGACTCTTCTGAAAGTGTCTGCCATCCTTCGTGATGACAGGCATGCTCTGTCGGGTGAACTTGTCCAGCTCCCATCATGTCGCCGATATAGTATCCTGCATGCAGGAACAAACCGACTGCGGCTGTCTTTGTTTGCTTCAGCCGTCAGACTTTGAATGGATTATGAATGTGATGTGCATTGCGATCATGGGATATGACTTTAATCGAGCTGGTTATGATTGACTGCAACACAGACTGCTTGTGGGTTTAATATATATAATCGAGCTGCAACTGAATTGCCCTCTAGGGATCAATAAAGTATTCTCTTATCTTATCTTATCGTGCCCGCTACAAAAGTAACAATAAAATAACTATATCTATGCAATTAGTGTTGTGGCCCTTTGCTCCTCAAGGAGTAACAAGGACTAAACTAAAGTATCATGCGATTGTCACGGACCAGTCTGTTAGGAACAGGGGGTTGATGCCCCTGTCTTTTGTTTGTCAGAGATTATTGCCCTTACCAGTATCGGAGAGTGTTTTTGGTTGCTTCGTGTTTAGCGTCAGAACACGACGTCATTTTATGACGTAGTTTTAGATTTTGGGGAAAGTGAAAATTTTTGGAAAGAAGCAGACGACGGAGAGGAGATATAGAAGGACAGGCGTGAAAGTGGTATGACTGTACGTGGGGATACAGGGACCGGTAATAAGTAAATTAGTTGCTTGCCGAGTCAAGGAAGCTACTCTAGAACACACAACACTTCAGCAGACGATAACAGCAGACGTGGATATTTGCAAATCAAGGACTAAGTACGAGATCACAGATGCCGAAAGACAATTCTAGCGTAGAACACCCAACATTTTCCTTGTGCATCAAGTGTTATTTGAAGATTCAAGCTTTGTAATCTGAGAGAGGCGTGAAGAATCTAAAGCAGGATTGCGGTCAGTGTATGTGTTTCACGGACTGGATTGCTGTTTTTACTGCGAGCGCTTGCTTGCTGAGTTTGGGACTGCAACTTCAGTAGAACTGCTGCTGAAGGTTCCTCGCCGAATCTGCTACTGGGAGCGGTGGACATCGCCGAGCTGACGAGAAGTTCCAGACAAGAACAACCCGAGCCGACGACAATAGGCGGGCCGCATCTCATCGCAGCTTGAGAGTGTTGAGCAAGTGCGCTCCACTCTCGTACCTAACAACGACGACGATACACCGACCGCGTGGAGGGCCGTCGATGTCGTCTTTAAATTCGTGCAGTGGAGTGTCGAGGACACTGACGATTTGATTGTCCGCTGAAGCCGACAACGCAAAGTAAGACTTTTGCCTTTTGAGTTTACCAGTAGAGAGAGAGAGGGGGAAGGTCGTACCCCCATTGTTAATCTCAACCGTCAATGTTAGAGGGAGAGTAAGACGGTTTACACGGACTGTGTGTATGTGTGTGATGAACATTAATGAGCACACGGACATTGCTGGTGGCTAGAAAAGTGCTCGGAGAGACGTATCGTGAGGAGTGTCTTGAAACGGACATATGTATGTCGTCTTGGTGAAATTTTCGGTATTGAATAATATTTGACGTATACCTTATGATTTAGAACAGACAAGAGTGATAACTTGGGCGGTATGGTTTAAATTGATTTGCTTGAAAGTCTTGTATTACATGTAATTTATGTTTTTTAAATTTTTTTTTTTTTGGTGTATAATAAATAACAGAACGTCTCAATCTGAAGTGATTTCGTGTCGTTATTCGTAAAGAATGCGCAAGTCCGACTACCGGTTGTGACAGCGATTCATAGACTGAAACACTTCAAATTGAATATTTTGTAGAAGCATCTGGAAAGCCAAAGGCATGACTGTTTCCTGCTGATTTTAGTTCTGTGTTCAATACAGTACAACCACACTAAAACATGCTCTAGCAGAAGAATATTTTACGGAGTTCAAGTGTTATGCTATACCTGTATGCAGAAATAATAGGAACACGACAAAGTTTGTACCCTTTGCTGTGGAGCTCATCCACCATAGTTGACATATCAAGTGTGTGTGTGTGTGTGTGTGCATGGGTGGGTGATGCTGTAGGTGCGCCATAAGAATAATTGTAAGATCCTATCAAGTGGAAAGTTGGTTGGATTTTTGTTTTGTTACAATGCATCTCTTGCCTTATTCTTAGCTTGTAGGCAGCACTTGTTGGGTTTTTTGTCCCCATAACTGAGCACACTTTGCAAAGAATTGCCCATTGGAATTGATAATGTTAGTCATTTTTCATTTGACAGTTTAACAATAATGAAGTGTATTTATAGAGTGCAATATCCTAGCCTTATAAGCCAGCTAATGGCATGTTCCAAATGAAGTCATAATAAACGAAACATTTTATCTATTTTTTAAATTTTATTCTTGTAGCATTATTTAGCTCTTGTAGTAAAGTCTTTTTTTGATGAGCAAATATCACATGTGTATTTGGTCGAAGTAAGGACTGAGCCATTTGGATAATTAACTTTAATTTATTCAAAACAAAGAATTTAAGACACTCTTTAGTATTTAATTTCTTCCTCCCCCTACATTTCAGGCTGTACAGGAAAGTATTTGAAGAGAAATACTCTCCAACCTAATGTGAGGAACAGGGGGTTGTTGCCCAGAGACGGCTGGGAGAAAGGACTAGGAGCGGACAGAGTGTATGGATTGTCCGTTTTGGGAACTTGTGTGTTGTTCCAGAATAATTATTCGTGGTCGCCACCTAGATGTCGGCCAAAAAAGCATCTACCCCTTATATATGTGTGGTGCCGGGAGTATATTTGTGGTGCCAGCTTTGGTTCATTTGTTGAACCCCTAAATTCGTGCAGTGGAGTGTCGAGAACACCATAAGTACGTACACGGACTGTGTGTATGTGTGTGTTGAACGTTAATGAGCACACGAACAGTGCAGATTGAAACGCTTGTATATATTTCGTTAATATCGATTTGCGTTAAAGTTTTTGTTGCCCTCGACAAATCTTTGTGTTATATGGTTGAAAGAACACTCAAGGGGACGCGTGCGTGTTGTGAGAGAAAGAGGTAAAACCGTCCAGGTGCTGCGAGACACTGGCGCAACAACAGCGGGAATTCGTGCTGACCTGGTTCAGGACCACGAATATCGGGGTCACGACCAGGCCTGCATAATGTTTGGAGGAAATGTTGAAACTTTCCCCGTAGCTCGTGTATTCGTAGACACCCCGTTTTATAAAGGTTACTTGAAGTGCTGTGTAATCAAAAACCCTGTAGTGGATCTTATTATTGGAAACGTCAGAGGGGCCCGCCGCGTCACCTTCAATTTACCCGAAGGGGACATGGCCTCAGAAAGCCCAGTCACTACCGGAGCCCAGTTTCAGCCACACGATCGGCAACTGCAGCCCCGGAATAATCCGTCCGTTCCCAGCAATTCGTCATCAACACATTGGTAGGAGAACGATAACCCAGGCCGTTCATCACATTGGGCACCCCTAAGACAATGTTATAACTGCCAACGATATGGCCACATAGCCAGGTTTTGTCACTACTTTAGGGCTCGAGACAGCAATAAAGCTACCATGAGAAGGCAGAATCCGTTTCCAGCGAGTGTCACTGCTAGGTGTACATCCTTAAACAGACAAGAAATGGGACAAGAACACCAATACCAAGGACATGCTAGAAGGGAAGCTACTCGTCAAATTGTAGAGTCTGAGATGACCAACAATTCACGTGTGTTACCAGCACGACAGCCATCAATACAGAGAGAATCGACTCTTCAGGAGGTTCATGAAGAACCGAAGCACAAAATCAACGACCTAAGTGAAGTAATGAGAACGTTACCACAAAGTTTACAGAACTTTAAAGAAAATACTGAAAGTGGTGAACGAAGATTGTAGAGAGAAATCAGTGATCGGGACAAAGAAATTATTCGGCTTAAGGCTGAGATAGAAGTTTGGCGACAGGAAAGAGATGAATTGCGTAAACATCAGTGGGTGATAGTAAGTAATTTTGAAGGAAGGGTTTGTGAACTTCAATTAGGTCTTGAGAAACAGTCTGACGACTTACACAGAGCCTTAGCAGAAATCAAATTCATCAAGGAACGTGAAGAATACACGAAGAAAGAAATTGAAAATATAGTACCAATAAAGAAATCCCTGGAAATGGAGATATCAGCCAAGGCTGGGACCGAAAAGCGGTGGAACGAAGGACAAAATAAATAAAATTAACACAGGACAAAGTAATTCGACAGCGTCCTTACCCCGTACCATTCGCTCTACAACAACAGATAGAAGCGGAAGTGGACGCTATGCTAAAACTCGGAGTGATTGAACCATCTACCTCCCCCTATTCTTCACCTGTTCTCCTCATTAAGAAGAAAGACGGCTCAATACGCTTCTGTGTTGACTACAGGTCCCTCAATCAGATAACTCAGTTTGATGCAGAGCCAATTCCGGACCCAGAGGAGGTCTACGTTAAACTTGCCTCGGCCAAATTCTTCACTAAAATTGATCTAGCCAAAGGGTATTGCAAATACCAGTCAAACAAGAAGACCGTTATAAGACAGCATTCAAACAACGAAAGGACTTTTCCAGTGGAGCAGAATGCCTTTCGGACTGGTGACAGCACCAGCTACGTTGCACGCGCCATGCGCTTTACTGCACTTAGAAAAAATTCGCTACATACCACTTTCTTTGACGACCTGATCACCGGAAGTGATACTTGGGATGACCATTTATCCCACCTCAAGGGAGTATTGTCAACGCTATCCCAATATCAACTAACAGCCCGACCTTCAAAAGATCCATTCGGGATACCCTCAGATACTCTACCTAGGACACCAAATTGGCCAAGGTGTCATAGACCCGACCGTGTACTTGTCCAGAAGATATTAGACCTTAAAAACGCCACAAACCAAGAAGCAAGTGAGATCACTGCTAGGCTCATAGGATATTATCGCGATACATCGCCGACTTTTCCAAAATAATGGCGCCCATATCAGAATTGGTAAGAGGAACCAGTCCACGTTCGATACATTGGACTACAGAGTGTCAGGCCACTAGAGAACATTCAATGCCTCTTATCCAACTTTCCAATCCTGCGTGTTGCCAGACTTTGCATTACCCTTCCTGCTACAAACCGATGCCAGCGCTGTGGGCTAGGACGGTGTTACTTGCAGCAACACGACGAAGCCCTCTTTCCAGTCATGGTACATCAGTCGCCAACTACTGGACAGAGAGCACGTGTATAGCACCGTAAGAGGGAATGTTTTAGCGATCGTCTGGGCTGTTCTGAACTGTCTCGCTATCTGTACGGCAGACAGTTTGTTCTTTTTACAGATCACAAACCCCTCACCTTCCTCACATCCACTCCGTATAAAAATGCACGAATAATGAGATGGGGCTTTAGCCCTGCAAAGAATTTCAAATTTTGACATTGAACCTATTAAGGGAACTGTAACGGATAAATACTTAGTAGAGGGGGTTAGGAGGGAAGATCGACAACCGTGGTTGATCTGATTTAGCGTAGTGGGCTGGAAGTTGTTTGCCCTTGAGCAAATGACGTAAATCGTGATGTAAAAATAAGGTGACGTAAAAGATAGAGGGAAAATAACGTTAGAGAAAACGGTGGGCAGAGAGCTAACGGCGGAACCGAAGTGGAAGCTGGTGGATTTTATCGGGACTTTCTCGCTACTGCTGCGACAGGCAGAATAAGATTACGGAAAGTAATACCGTGTTAAACTACAGGTGGATGTACTTCACAGGTCGTGAGTCACTGTAGTCCGTGTCCGCACCGTGGGGAGCTCTGTGGCTTGGGCATCCCGCAGTACAGTTTTCTTGGTGGGGCCAAGAAACCACACACTGGCGTAAAGCGAGAAAAACAACGGTCCCAGAACGGGAAAAACTTGGTGCAAGACTGGGGCACCGACCTCCATCTGTCGCCTGGAAGGACAGTTCTTAACAGCCTGAGAGTAAGCGCCGGTGGAGGAAAGGTTTCCTCCCGGCCTTCAGCTAATCTAACATCATCCTGCCAAACACCTAGGAGGCGGCCGCATGTGCAAGACCGAGACGTTCCGCTTGTAAACTGTTGGTACCGTAAAAACCATTTATTTTCAATAATAAATAGACTTCGTGGAAAGAAGATCAGTGGGACTAATTAGAATAGAGGACTTGGGAGGGTCTCAAAGACTTTAATATAAAAGGTTAATGTTTCATCAAGAACGAACATTTTCTTTTATTCTTCATCAGTGACAATATTTATGAGAGTCGATTTTATTGTTAACTTTAATAGTACGTTGGATGAATGATAATATATTGGTAATATATCTTGTGTGGCGAATGAAGGAGTGAATCTATGAGTGTTGATACTTTGCCTTTGTTTCATTTGACATTATATTTGAATTGAATAATTATTCGTGCCTCTAAGAAGGTACGCCCACCCTCAAGCGATCAGGATATTTTGGTTTGTGGAAAGAATGCGCGTGTCTGTGGATGGTCCATGACAGGAACTAACAACAAATTAGCAGACGCCTTGTCACGAACGGAGACAGATCAAGAAGTTCCTTAGTATTGTAGTGAGAAAAATGAGCCAAAAATGTGATATTCCTTAACCTTGTAATGAGAAAAAGAGAGGTACAGCAATATGTAAAATTCTTTAGCATTGTTGTGAGAACATGAGCGGTACGGTAAAAATGTGAAATTCCTTAACATTGTAATGAGATATAGAGTGGAACGGCAAAATTGTGAATTTCTCTAGTAATATAGTGAGAAAGATAGTAGTACAGTTAGCAAAAATGTGAACATTTTTGTTTTGTAAGAGGGGAGGAATGTCAGGGACCAGTTTATTAGGGACAGGAGGTTGTTGCCCCTGTCTTTCGTTTTGTTAAAGATTATTGCCTTGCATTTATGAGTGTGTTGGATGCGTCGCGGTTTCGCGTCAGAACCCGTCATTTTATGACGCAAATTGTAGAGAGACGCAAGATGAAAAATATTTGGAAGAGAGCAGACGGCTGTGAGCAAAGAAGAAAGGCGGACGTAAAGTGTGTGTGGTGTTCGCTTGGGATATTGTGTGTGTGTCGATCCCTGCAAGTTTATCTGTGGTGCCAGCCTTGGATCATGTGTTGATCCCCCGGAGTATATTTGTGGTGCCGGCCTGGGATCATGTGTTGATCCCCCGAAGTATATTTGTGGTGCCGGGAGTATATTTGTGGTGCCAGCTTTGGTTCATTTGTTGAACCCCTAAATTCGTGCAGTGGAGTGTCGAGAACACCATAAGACGGTACACGGACTGTGTGTATGTGTGTGTTGAACGTTAATGAGCACACGAACAGTGCAGATTGAAACGGACTTTTGTATATGATTTCGTTAATATCGATTGCGTTAAAGTTTTTGTTGCCCTCGACAAATCTTTGTGTTATATGGTTGAAAGAACACGCAAGGGGACGCGTGCGCGTTGTGAGAGAAAGAGATTTAAAACAGCGCGTTCCTGACACCTTATAAGAACTGAAAATTGTGCGAGTTTTCAAAAAGAGAAGAACTGTCAAACTAATCAATGTACGACTCTGTTAAGACGGAGAACATAAGAATCCTACATCTGTGGATTTTAAGAAAGGACATGTCGTAAAGGAAAAAGACTTATCTTTGTTTAATGTGTAGTCAGAAAAGGAGAGTGACTACGATCATTAACATTGGGATGTAGTGTAGTGTATGTGTAATTCAGGGAGGATTTTACCAGAAAGTTTATTCTTGGGCGATCGCTTCGGACAGTGTGGAAGTATGAAAAAGTGTGAATAACCAAAGTCAAACAGTAAGTAGCAATTTGAGAACTTTTCGAAAGAAAAACGGACGACCAACTTAATTGAACGACGCCGCAAAAAGACATTAATACTGATGTTACACCGTATATGATTTTCAATAATGTATGTGTTTAATGTTAAATGTTGAATTATATAAATCTTATTTGACCACGACAAATCTCTGTGAGATCTGTGTAAAAAGAACACGCGTGGGGACGTGCATACATATGGCCGTCAGTGAGTTCGAGTGATGTATGACGGTGTATGAAATTGTGAAGTGAACGCGTCCCTGACACCTCTTCAAAACGGTTGATTGACAGCCTAGAGACAGCTTGCAGGACATTCAATGCAGAACAAAATGGGGAGTTCTGCAAGGTAGAACAAACAGTATCAGGGAAGATAGCCATAGCTGTCTGCACTCCCCTCATGATGAGAGTGCACACACTGCACCATGAAAGCGGTGAACTCGTTTTTATGGATGCCTCAGGGGGTATGACTTCAGAAGTATGACTTCAGAGTTTTCCTGCTTCTCACTCACAGTGTTGCAGGTGGACTCCCTTTAGGCTGCCTTATTGTTTCTTCTGAAGCAACAGAAGTAATAACAGATGCTTTGTTACTGTATAAAGAACTTTTGCCATCTGATGCTCTTTTTGGAAGGGGTAATAGAGGACCTCGGGTGTACCTCACAGATGATAGTAGTGCTGAAAGGCAGAGCCTGCAAGCTACATTCCCTGAAACAACACTTCTTCTTTGTACGTTCCATGTACTTCAGGACACTTGACACTTCCTCTGGGTGGCCCGGAGCAATGTACAAAAAAGAAAGCAGGCCTCATCTACTGAGCATCATCAAAAAAATGGTTTATGCTCAGATTGATGATGAAATAATTAATGTTTATGATAATGCCTGTAGAGATGATGTTAGGGACAATCCCAAATTCAAACTATATTTAGAAAAGCAGTTTGAACGAAGAAGTCTATGGGCAGTCACTTTTAGAAAAGACCTTGTGCATGGAAATAACACAGATAACTACTGTGAAGCAGCTATGCATGTTTTGAAAGATAAAATCTTCTGCCGCACAAGTGCATATAAGATTCAGCAACTGCTTGATTTCTTATTAACACGGTTTCCTGCCTACTATGAAAGACGGCTGCTGGACCTTGCTAATGGTAGGAGAGATGTCACAGTTAGCAGACGTTATTTATATGGAACAGAAAATATTAAGAGGGAAATGGTTCAGGCTGTAGGAGACCTTCTTTTTGAAGTTAAAAGTGAGAAGCAGCATGGTAAGTCATACCAAGTAGACATGAACATAGACATGTGTTCTTGCCCAGGCATGACAGGTGCACCCTGCAAGCTGTCATCAAATTTTTTACTGTATCTTCATTTAATATATTTCCTGTTAAGGATGTCAAATCAAGAAGACATTTCTTCCAGCTAGTGACTGGACAAGATAATATTCAGCAGGAATGGTTCCAGCCTCTTGTTGATACTCGAGAAGACATCCCTGAACCATGTGCTTCGAGTACAAATGTGGAAACTGTAGACACACCATTTCAGGCTGACAACAACAACAGGGTTGAAGAATTACTGACACATGACTCCGCGGACGCTGATGTACCGGACAACAGAAGACCGACGTCCTAGAACACTATTTCTCTGCTGCGCGACGAGAGAGTTCTCCATACGGTTAAAGCCATTGGGCGAAAACAAGTGACAGTGTGTGTCCTGCAGAGACTCCACGCAGCAAAAGGCACTTGGACAGAGCTAAGAGGCGTGTGCATGAGAATCGTACGGGAAGAGTGATTGTGCAGTGTTGTGAGTGTGACAGTTAAGGATAGATTTGACTCACTAGTTATCTGGATTAGGAGTGTAGTTAGGTAAACGGGACGATGTAGGTAATTAGCCAAGTTAGGGAATCAGCTCATTTGAAAACTTACCTGTTCTTGGGGGGGAGGGAGTGATGTCCCTTCATGTAACTGGCTAGATGGTGACAGCTAGGTAAACTTCAATTACTTATTTCATCAGACTGCAAATCTTTATTTTCGGCCTACATTCAGTGCCACTGGGACACTCTGGCCAAAACAAGTTATATGCCACCCTTCCCTGCCTTTCCGACCGCCTACCTTCTTGCCGCCCTACGAGACGGGAGGAGGTAGTTCTTACAAGATTAAAGATAGGACACACCTATGCCACGCAAGGATACCTCTTACGAGTTGAACCGCCACCTGTTTGTCCCTGGTGTAGGGAAAATTTTAATGTTCTACAGTCTACACTTTTTGGTTATCTGTCCGAAGGCAAGCAACACCGAGATACAACGCCTTATGATATGGCAATTAAACGGAAGATCCAAAAAAAGAGACGCATGCCATTTTTTTTTTCCTGAGGTGACCTTGTGCGGGGTGCCCACTGAACCTCCTGTTGCTGTGTTACTATATGAGTGGGTGTGTGTGCACATGTGTGTGTGTATGTCGCCAGAATCTATTCCCTTTCATCTCTCACATCATTCTTCCCTCTAGTGTGCTGGCGTGTCATCATACCTCTAATTGCCCTTGTGGATGAATAAAGTTGTATTGAATTGAATTGAAGCTTCAGACTACTCGTCAATTTTTTACAGAAATCTTTATTTTCCTTATTTAGGTCAGTGTCGTGAAAGAGTGGGGATAGGGCTGTAGTGTGGGTTTGCACATCTATTTTACTCTAGAAATGACGTAATTTCTAGAGAGAGAAATTATGTCATTTACGCGGGTGCGGGTGGGAGCTTAGGCTCGTGGTGGCTGTAAGGCGTGATTGGTTGTGGTGTGTCAGGTGACATGACTGGGACGAAACGGCTACTGGACTAAAAGATCGAGAATTGCAAGCTGAGCGTTTCGACTAAAAAAGAAAGATCTGGACGACAACCTGGGCTTTTGTGCTAAAACCTCTGAGGGGAAGACATCCGTGACTTTCGCGTCTCAAGTCTTTGTGTGCAGTTGTCCTTCCATCAAGCTTCAGACGAAATAACCTCTGAGCGAAAAAGGACACCATTCTCGAAGGTGAATTAAGCCACACAGTCGTACCTGTGCATGCAGAAAAGCAACTTCGTCTGACCTGATAGCCACGTAACGGCAAGCTGGGCTTCTGCGTCAAACGTCTAGGGAGAAGACATCAGTGATTTTTACATCTCAAGTCTTCTCTGGCGCATGTCCTTCCTTCAAACTTCAGACAAGCGAACCACAGAGAAAAGGACATCACCATAGAAACTGAGCTAAACCTCACAGTCGTACCTGCACGTACGCAAGAGCAACTTTGTTCGACCAGATAACAACTCAACAAGTTGCTCCGGCCACCGGGATCGGTGCTGCGTTCCATGCGAAGATCGTCAGGACTACTGGCGACCTTTTGAGGTGCACCTTCTTCGTACTCCTCTCGTCGCGTACTGGTCAACAGAAGACCGAAGTCGAGACGACACAATTCCCCATACGAGCGCTAGCCAGTGGGCAGTACAAGTGACCGTTGTGTGTGTGTGTCCTGCGAGACTAAGACCCTACACAGCAAAAACTTGACACAGCTAAGTGGCGGATGCGTAAGGAGTGTACGGGGAGAGTGTGTGAGCAGAGAGGTGTGTGACAGTTAATTTTAAGGTTAGATCTGGCTCACTAGCTATCTGGACCAGAAGTAAGGGAAACAATTAGATACCGGGACGACCTTGAGAACGAGTTAGGATAGAGAAACACGTAGTACAAACCCACCTGTTCTTGTGTATTCTTTCTTTTGTCGTTTGGTAATAATAATTAACGTTCTTTTAATACACTAAATTGCCTCGTGTTTTCATTGGGGTATGCGTGCTTGGGGGCTCGAGCTAACTAAAAGTTGATAATAAGCAATTTAGTGTGGTAGCACGCGGTAAGTGTCGACGGGATTTGGTGGGGGTATAGACGGTGTGTTGGACCGGTGATAGAAATCGTACCCCCTACCAAATCTACGGACCTCGCCCCAGGTTCGCGACAAGGTCCGTCCCATCGGCAGCAATCCTTTCCTTTTCAAAGAGGATAGGGCTCTACCATCCAATTTAAAATTTCTATATCCTGATAGTTCTGTTTTGCTTTTGGTGTGATTGTAGCCTTTTTGGGCTTCAACACCCCTTTTAATGCTTTACCCACCCTTTTTTACATTTTGGTTACTTGTTATGTTGGCCTTTAAAAATATATCATGTTTATAAGAATTAGGAAGTTTTTATTCCACAACCTTTAAAGTTACAACTACTTTTTGCCGTGATATAGCCATTGTTCCGAGCACGGCATAAAAACACTAACAAAACCTGTTCTTGGGTATTCCCTTTTATCATTTGGTAATTTGATTAATAATTTCTTAAATATACTAAATTGCTTCGTGTTGTTATTTGGGGTGATGCATGCTGGGGGCTCAACAAGAGATCTCTACATAGCTGTATGTGGGACGGGGGAAACTTTATGTGTTGAGTTTATATCTTAGGGGATTTTTATTTGTGTTATGATTAAACGTTACGAGAGACTCGCTCTAAACAGGCTCTGAGAGATCGGACCATCGACCATCGGCCATTAGACAAGTCGTCGTAAGAACGGACTGTGCAATCACCAAGCCGCAGAGCAACAGGCGGGAATGTGACGGGTACGGTGACGTCAACATCGCCTGGCAACAGACGAGTCGTCCTGAGAACGGACTGTGTGTGCGTGGAGGTGAACAGAGAGTTGTCTCAGGCAGTGGCCTGGGAGGGGAGATCATCTGCACTGCGTGAAAAGTGTTGTGCCGCGCCGGGTTTCACGAACGCCCTTAGTTAGAGGGGCGGGTGTTTGATTTTAAGTGGTGGGGTTCTCCCATGTTGGTTTGTTTTATTTTCTTTTCTCTGCAATCTGGTTTTTTGTTGTTGTTATTGTTGTTTTTTTTATATCCGTTGAGGTCGCGCTCTGTGACCGCCAATACATTTCAGTTTTGTATTGTAACTTCGTGCTAGTGTTTTATGTCCACTGAGAAGTGATTGGTTTCGTTGCTCGCATCGGGCGCGTGGAAGTTTGTCTGTGTGTGTGAGTGTGATGAGAGAGAGTAAGTCCCGCGACGCCCGATCGCGTCTCGCGACAAGCTAGTTAAAATGTGTAGATCAGCAATTCAGAATAGGCGCATGCGGGAAATGTCGACGTGATTTGGTGGGGGTATCGACGGTGTGTTAGACCGGGTGACAGAAATCATAGCCCCTATCAAATCCACGGACTCCTGCCCCAGAGTTTACGACACTGGCCTTTGTTTTGTTTTTTTGTTTGTTAAGAAGATAACAAAGTAACATCCACAGATGCTTAGCAATTAATTCATGATGAAATAGCACAAGCTTGTAGTTTGTGATGGCGACAATGTTTCAAATTTTAAGCCTTTATCACGCTTTTTCAAAGCCCCCTTCCCCTCCCAACATCATCAACGATATGATCAACAAGATTTTGTGTGATCTTTTAGGCAAGCCAATGCTAACTTAACGTCTACAACACATGGGGGATCAGAATTCACATTTTTTTAAAATAGAAAGGTAACATAAAATGTGATGCTGTGGTAAAATGGTGAGAACGTGTATATTCAAGCCAAGTTTGATGTGTAATTTATACACGATTCAAAACAAAGTTAAAATAAAACATTGTCTGATTTTGCTTCTGTTGCACTGTTCTGAATGGAGTCATTGCTAAAAGGAAGGGAACCTGTATGACAATTGATGATGACTTTCACAGCAACCGTCACCTGCAACATGTCGCCAGCGCAGACAGCGCCACAGGACTGTGAGCTTGGAAGTGGCAACAGGTAACTTCTGCACGTTGATATCTGTCTGGAGATTACAGGAGGCCAATGTCGTCCCCATTTGTTGTCCTGCTGAAAAAGATGTAGGGTTAGTGAGACAATGAGTCTTACGACCATCTCGCGCACGCAGGCTGCCTACATATTTCTCTCTTATCTTTGTTTAGCAAGTGAGCACACCAAATTGGCTTTTAGCTTACAGCTAGCAATGACATTCACGTCAAACCTGTAATCCACACACAGGCTGGTGGGCACATTAGTGCGCTTGTTATGACTAGGATCTATTAGCCCCTGCTTGTATGTGTCCTTGACAGGCATACCAGCACGTAGAGAACATTTCATCGCTACCTAAGATAGCAAACGTAAAATAGAAGCTACTGTCAGTTATATTTTTAAAAAAGTTGTATACATGTCTTGTATTTGTTGTGCTTGTATTGCCTATTGTACCTATCTGCACTTTCTTGTGACGTCAGCTGTTCTCATCCTGCGTATAGATGCGTATATCACCAGGTCCTCTGGCCAGGCCCCCTTCTACTACCTAATGACAGCACGCTCAAAGCATGCAAGTTCAGATATTCTTTGTCTGGACGTAGGAATTAAGTTATATCACAGACGAGTATAGGTACATTGCTGTCTACCAAGACCAACGCTTAGCCTCTTGCGAAGTGATCCGCTGTTAGTCTCGGCGAGTCTAAATAAAGAATGTGAATAATCCGGAAGCTTGTAGTCTCGTGCCTCGTTTTAGTAGTTAATCTGAAATGTGAATAAACCGGAAGCTTTATATACAACTGCCTCGTTTTAGCAGTGAACTGGAAAAAATCGTCTGCCAGCAGTCCAGTAATACAAGTTCGTGGCTATATAGTTGGCTCGTAATTTTCTTTCTCAAAGTGGTGAGGTGTCACGTAGCGCTCACTTCTTTCCGCCCGACCCAGTTCTTATGTTTACATCCACATCTCTGATGACAGGCATTCACATAGAAAAGTGCCGCAGATGTTCATAGAGTAGACCACGATTATAATGGTGAATCAGAAACACAATTAGAAATCGCTGATTTCATCTCCAGGCATTCCATCTACATCCAACAGTGGATGTCCTGTTCTTAAGTTATTTGTAGCAGCCAGACGACTACAGTTAGAAAATATGTTGAAGAAGACATTTATCAGGAAATGGGAATGAAATAGAAAGAACTCAGTAGTGACATTGATTTAAAACTATTCCCTACAGTAAATCGTCGGTTTGGAATAAACTGAATTTTTATTGATACTCAGTGAATCAGAATCAGGGTCATTTGAATAATACGAATAATCGCTTTCGTCTGTTAGCACCAAAAAATAAAAGAATCTTTTTATTTATTGTAACTACAAGGGCAGCAGTAAAAAGCAGCAGGCTATTTATGATTATCTTTATTATCGGGGACTGCATTAAATGTACACAGGGTACACCTGTTTCGAAGTCTTTTTGGTGGAGTCTTCTGTTATGTAAGTAGTTTATAAATAAAAAAATATAAACGTTAGCATTCGTGGACTATTTCCACTTCCTAAATCCTAGTGGTCTAAATCTACTGAAAATGTTAGTGATACTGCCTATCAAATGAAAGTCATCGGCATCATTCACCCGTGGAAAAAATTCTCCTTTCATCTAATCCCTTTAAATCATTACGGTCCTGTGTGTTTTTCTACGCTAGTGTGCCTTGAGATATCTTTTGCCCATCTCCTATTCTCTTCAGATGTGTATCAATCACGACATTTAACTCTTTTTAAGCCTTAGAATTGAGACGAAATAAACTTCATATCATTCGCAGAACTTGAGAAGAGCGAGGATGATATCATTAAAAGAAATATACATTAGCCGAGAAAAGTGTACCATTAGAGAGAGAAGAGAGAAAATGATGAATTTCAGTGCAAGTAGTCATACATTATCGTAGTGGAATGGAATTTACTCTATCATGATACTTCCTCTACGCTTACTGTCTTCACATTTACTATTTTGGCTACAGGAATACATTTTAATTAAGAGGTTTGCTTGCCTTGACGGCACTGATATCTCCATATGAATGATACATCAGTAATTAGCGGAGGGATTATTCATTCATCTCTTGACTGGTACCAGATGACGGCCGACTGTGCTCGTCCTCTGGCACTGGTCATCGAGGTGGGTAGGTGGGAATAGAAACACGCAACGGCCGGCATGTATGTGTAGCCACTTAGACCTGTATTGTCAAGATGTGCAAGGAATAATCAGTTCATTCTTTTAATGGAGAAAATACACCCCACATTATTAGAAAAAATACCGATCTACATTGCTTCGAAATCTAAATGTGAAAAAACACCAATCGGGGAAAAGTAGATCGTGATCAAAACTTGTAAGGTAATAAGCTGTTGTTGCTAAAGGTAAGAAAACAAAATCAAATGAAGAGCAAACAGAGCTTTTATCGCAAATGGCTCCTTCTAAATGCAGTTACCTAGAAATTTAAGACTCCGAAACTGTCAATAAAAACTTTTTAAAATATGTCAGAGTAAAATAGAGAATTTGAACCACAAGGAAGTACAACTTAATTTTAGAGGAAGGCCATACTTTTACAAAGACGTTCATTGTGTCCTGTTTTCTTAATTTTCTTAATTTTTTTTTTACAATAACGTGAAATCCGAGAAGGACGACATCTGCATCACTCAGAACAGGACGGTTATGAATCAGTGTGCAGATATATCTGCACTCACCGATACAAAGTTCATCATGGCGATGCACTAGATAACCCATCTTGATGCAGAAGAATACCTAAATACAGGCAAAAGTTGGGCTTTAATGAAAGAGACCATCCTGTCTGACCTATTGAACCCTGCAGACCTGTGTATCAGACGCGATTGTGACTAAACGATGCTACCAAAATTTTGCTCGGGGATGGTTTAGACTTAAGAACGTCAGCATCTATCATTAAGCCCAACTTACCATTACTAGCTTTTCCATTTAAGTTCGAATGATGCTTACGTTCATTTCTGCCAGCAGTGACCTTTCGGAAGCGTTCAGAAATAGGGTAGACAATGCGATCTTGAAAAGAAGGTCGTTTAACATGACAGCAGCAAACTACAAGAACGTTGAAGGTATACCTATATTTCATTGCCGGATAGAAAAGTGATCTTTAGGTTAGAATATTGGGCTGCTTGTACTTTGTGGAAACATTCAAATTTTTCTTGAGGTTGATGGAAAAAATCCCTGCAACTTTTGTCCTTTGACGATTACTTAAAACATATTTTCTAAAGTTAAGGAAGCTTTTTTATAAACTAATCATACACACCCTACGCATCCCCATGGTAATTTTATGTATTACGTTTGCTTTAGCACCAAAATCTGAGAGATGCAGCACTAAAAAAATCATTTGTAGTTTTTGTTTTCCCTCATCACACAGCAAACAGGGAACCAAGCGGCACGAGTCCCTGTGAATTGATACCACTTCTTTCTTCTACACTACTCCATGGAAGTTTTTAGCCATTAGAAAACTAATTTTTCTCCCTCGTTAGGTAGCCATCACTCAGAACCTTTTATTTTATCACTTCGTAACTTTGAGATCATCGGCCTTGGAAAATCATCATTGTGATGGATATGATTAAATTCTAATTTTTTTATTACAGGAAATGTTTGATTCTTCCCAGGAATATTTAATAAAGCGTTACCTGGTTACCACTGGCACCAAAAACACCTTTCAACATTATACAACCTTTCTCTTTCAATTACGTGATCAATATCAACTCGGGAATCAAACCAGCGCTTTGTACTTGTTCTAGGACACCTAAACGGGGTCATCTACTCTATAATTTAAAATATCATACGACGATATTGTTAACCGCAGTACAGCAATGTTGTCATGTCTCATTCATTGTATAGCAGCGCGTTTAGCGAGCTCACTGAATTCAACGATGGAAAAAAAAAAAAAATAATCAGAAAGAAAAAACTGACGAGTAAATCTGGTGTTTAGAAAGCACTTTTTTTGGCAAAACTTTCGTGCATTGAAACATACTCGATTTCCTTGTTCCCAAGTCACCTGCTGCTTTGTGCTGACACCAAACCTGTTACAATAGAATTGTCTTTGGATAAGGTGGGCTGTACTTAATATTACTCATTCCAGTAACAACTGAGATGAGACGAATCAGATCCAGTTCTGCTGAAAAATAAAAGCTTCAACTATTGTTTCCTTTGAATCTTTTTAGGCAACAGCTTAGCTTTTTTTTCTCCTCTTTCCACACTGCCAGTCACTTTAGGTAAAATTATGCTGTAAAAACAGATGTTTATAAAGTATCTCTCGGTATCTCTCATGATATATTTTCCATGTTTTTCAGACGTATCCAAATTAAATGTGGTTGGATGCCAGCTTTATTAAATGTCAAGCCATCTAGTTAAAGATGGGTCAGCAAATCTTCCTCGTTTTCCCATCGTAAAGGAGTCACGAAGTTGATTATCTACGCAGACTGTGCCTCTTAATGCTTCGTCCAGCCAGGAAGAATATTTAGCTCTCCTTGTTCCTAATTGTTATTGATTTGCCTTTCTACAATATTTCGCAACATCACAGTGATGTCACCCTATGAGGTTCACTGTAACAGATTCCTTTGTTGCATTTCCTTTAATATTCAAAACTCTCAAAGTAGCTTTTTGATGAATCCTTTGTGATTAGTTCATTCCACAATTTACAAGTCAATAGGGCTTATCCAAAGTGCCGCCATATATAAGGGTAGCATGTGCCGAGCTTTGTGTGACATGTGACGTCCTTCCCTTTGCTCCCCAAGACAGCAGTTCGTGAGCGCGCCTGAACCCCATTCATTAAGATGAATGAGAACAATGAGCCACGTTTCAAGTTTCCTTTTACTCCTTTTTTTCAATATTTCATTCTTGGGAGACATGTAATCTCCTAGGAAGATACAATAGTGTTAGGGAATGAAGACAATTCATTCACTGTTAGTTTTGACCTTCCTCTAACCCAGGTTGACCAAAAGTCTCATGATAATGAGATCTTTCGAGAAATTTGGTGGAACATACAAATTTACACCAATAAGAGAAACAGTACTGTACTAATTTCAATCTGACAGAAAAATTGTAAGTAGTGTTTTAAAAATAATTTTGTATATAGTAAAACACGAATGGCTCAGTATAACGTTCGTTTTGGCGGTCCCATATACTCAATGGTTTTCAATCCTCGTTTATACTTTCCGTTTTTCTCGTTTAACTTTCGTTTTTCTTCCATATCGCATGTAATCTGACTCCGATTTAACGTTTTCACTGAAGAAAATACTCCAACACCGCCCACGGCTGCTTTTTATTACAGTATACCGTACATGTACCTCCTTCAGTTACAGCGAACGTGCTGTCATCACACCGACGACAACCTTCTCCCGACCCCTATCCCAACGCGGATTCCCACTCCAGACCTGTCTTCGTATGTAGTCGCACGCATTTTCTTCTTTGTGGCAAATAAAAGTGTTTCCTTGATGTAACGTTTTTCCTAGATTAAATGTTTATTTCTGGTGGTCCCTTGAGAAACATAAAATCGAGGTTTCATTGTATACTGAAACTTTGAACAGTATTGTTTTAGCATGTCGTCGTCGTCGTCGTCTTCAAGATGCGTGTCATGTACATGTACGCTTCAAGTTCTCTTCACGATAATGGTATTACATTTTTTCCCTTTTGTTTTACCGAGAAAAATATATAATCATGCATTTTCAGATGTTGCGAAATAACAGAGTAAGAAAATAAGCGATCGTTCTCATTATGACAGGACTCTTTTTCTGCATCTGGGTCAGGTTTCAAAGCCATGTATTGAACATCTTAAATACTCTCCTACAATTTTCTTTGTGCCTTACACACTTTTGGATCTGGTTTCAAGTTAGAGGTGGTAAAAGCGAGGTCTTTGTTTCTCTTCACAGTTTCAGTGTGAAAAACTGACAAATGTCAGGGATACTCCAGGACTAACGAGGGAAAAAAACAGGCAAACGGTGATTTCCTTTGTTTATATTAAGATCTCTTCAGTTACAGATATTTACTGAAGTTGTTGCATAGCGGTTAATGTTAAAACTTCTCAAAAAGAAGGGCTAATCATTAAAACTGATACGGGGCTCAAGTGAGTGAGTGTGAAGAAGGATTTTCTGTCCCACCGCCACTAATTGGGTTTTTGAACATTGTACGCAATTCTCGTAACTAAGTGTAATTAGATATACAAACTTGGAAATTGTTAATGTTATCTGCAAGATGGTAAACAATAAAAAAAAATTTTCTTCTGCATTTTCCTTAAATATTACATTTGAAAAGTTAATACGGAAAGCATTAAAAATAGGAATAGTAATATTATCTGTCAATCATTAAAACATCAATTTCCTTTTCAAAAAGTCAATGATGTGAATATTTTGAAGCACCTGGGGTGTCCAAAGATCTTTGGTTTATGAGATGTGCCCACGCTGCTTTCGAGCGAATTTCTTTACGACGATATCATTGACAAAGTATAAATACCAACATTTTCTTGCAAAATTTGTTACGATTGTTGGAAAACAACGGCAGTTTAAAAGGAAAATAAGTGCAAATGGTACATTGAGTAGATGCTGACATTCTAAATCATGTCCAATTAAAATTTGCATCAGTATCTACATTTAAACCCAACGAACCATTTGACTAGCTTTTCCATTTAAAGTGAAAAGTTCACAGAGAAAATGAAACCATGATAGGAGCAACTGCTGATATCACCATCCAATCCACTGGTTCATTTTACATTTGTGGATGAGCTGGTTAAAGCAATTTTTATTTTAATTAAATTTTAAAAAAACTACAAGCAGTTTTCTTTGGGATTGATATTTTTACACTTTTTTTTCCAAAATGGGCACAGATGTAATACAAGCAGTGTTCATGTGAAGAATGACGGTCTCGAAATTCTCTACTTTTCTATTGATAAAATTGCCGTAAGCCGGGAAAAATAAGACCGTTGATCAGGCACAGAACACCTGTAGCACAGGATTGTAAAAACAAATTTGACTTTAAAGATATGCAGCTTTGTCTTTTTATTACTGAAATGACGCATTCTTTACTTACTGCTAATATTCGCCAGCAGTTTTAACTTTGTATCTAAAGGTAAATGTGCCTACCTATTAATTCTTTGTTCAGTATGATTACATTCTCCTTTGACTAAGTCCCAGCCGCTTCTGAAATTCTTTTTGAATTGTTTTCACTTCCACTTAATTTGACGAGCAGACGACTTATAATCTGTCTCAGCCTTTGATAGGTTTTATAGATTTCCGCTGTTCTTGTGCAAATTAAAATAGCTGGGGTTAATCTCATTAAGTAAATAAACCAGAACATTAATCTTCATAAACTCATTGGTCATTGCTCTTTCATTCTTCTTTCGCAGTTCATCATTATGTCCTTTCTGGATGACCTTATTTGCAGTGAAACACGGTGGTTGAAATGCAGCCCCGATTTTTCTATTTTCTGGAGAAAGGACTCCACTCTTTCCCAGCTCCACCAGCAAACCCCCCTTCACCTGTAAGGTGCCTTCTGTTCATTGGCTTTGATCTCACCTTCAGTGAGGTGGAAAAGACGCCTAACACCTTCGCTCAGTCAGTAGAACTGTAAAACGTTTATAAAAACTACTAATAACATTCCCTTTCATTTTCTTCTTGATCTGTAGTTTTCTTTCAAAGGTGAAACTACGCCGAAAGGCGGAGATTTACAAGGTCTGCAGCTTTCTAGACACAGCTATTATTTGAAAGTGGTGTTCAGCTATAAAAGCCCCATCTCTGCGCTTTTCTTTTTAAAATATTATGGCAAACAATTTAATGCGATCGCTTTCGTCTCGGTGAAGGATTTTCATTTATAAGGGAGACACAATAACCGTAACGGCTCTTGCTTATTTTTATGTGTTGCCTTTGTAGGTATTTTCCGGTTTATTAAACAATACGTCTGAAAGCAATGCATGTTTAGAACTCTAACATCAGCAGATACCACTCGAACAATCGCGAAACATATTTTTTCGAACAGAAAATATTTTTTGTCATCACAGCGATGAAGAATATTTGAGTTTTTATGACCTGTTATTTATTTGCTTTTTGCTACCAGAAACGCACAGAGATAATGTTCTTGGGCTCATTCCTCTCACTCCTCCAGTACAGACGTTTCCTTAACGAGTGTCAACAAATTTGATGGCATAGATTATAATGCTGGCGGTGACTCATTAAAAAAACCAAAATATTGTAGCAACTTTCATATTCATGATGATCATGAGGTGAACGTTGGTTTGAGTAGACAGCAGGGAAGAGAAGAGTTAGTAAACTAATCAGAGGTAGCATAACCTACTCACCCGGAGTGCTGAAGACCTACTTTAATGTATTTAACGCGGAAAATTTAGCTATCATTATAAAAAAAGCAGAAGCATTTCTTTCAAATCTTTCAATGCTTTCTCAAAGTCTGCACTTTAAAATTTAAATCGACGACACAGACATTTTACCCCTGACTTTTTCTGACCTCTCATCCAAAAGGCAAAGCACCTAAAAGTATTTGTCAGTACTTTGTAAGACTAAAGATTCCCAAGATTCTACAGCTGCCTCTCTTTTTGCTTCAAATTCTAAATATTTATACAAAACATTTTAACAGCAGTGAAAGTAACGGAAGGAAGGGGGCCTGTTTCACCGCTCAGGCGGAATCCACTCTGTGATCATCAGGGCCATCTAAACGATGCCCTTCAAGAACCTCAACGATCATCACTGCGGCGAAACTACGAAATTAGCATTTAGGACCGTATTAGGACCCTAACCTTCACTCAGTATACTGTATGGATCAGGCATTGCATCCCAGGGATATCGCCTGTCTAAAACAAACAAATAAACCCCCCCCCCAAAATTAACAAAACAAACAAAGCAAAGCAAAAAATAGAAAACCCTCTCCCAAAAGAAATCAGTTTACACAAAGTAAAGCTAATGGATTAGGTTTAACATAACCAAAACTTCGTTGCCCGATATCTGCAAGTTCGCAAATGTGAACTTTGCACAACTCTCATGCATGCTTTTCTCTTGCGAGCAATTAACGCAAGAGTTGGCTACAAGTTCTCTGCTTTGGATTCCTTACTGGCTTTGCGTCTATTATCTATCTAAACTCCTGCTAAAACAAAACAACAACAAAACAAAAAAACAAAAAAAAAAAAAACAAAAAAACAAAAACAACAAACAAAACAAAAAAAACCAAACTCCTCAGCTCCTTACCTTACACGGTCATTTTGTCCATCCCACTTACACATGCAGACTATCACATACGGACAGCGTATATGTTCTTTCCTGCAATAAAGATTTTCATCCATTGTGTTGGAATTCGTCATGTTTAACAACTCAGCTTTTCCTGACAAACAAAAGAACACGTCTCTTGACTTTGACCTCGAGTTTTCGGCAATTGAAGCCAAAAGAAGTTTCGTTTCACTCAGACATGTTGTGTCAACAAAACACGTACATAATATACGCTTGTTCAGTGAGAAACGGCACAAGTTGTCATCATTGTGATTACAACCAAAACATGCTATGTGTTATGAAATCAAAGGGACAGTATGCGATTTCTATGAAAAGTCTGTGGATTTCGATACTCAGAAACAATTTATATTTTCGTGACTGAATTTTTGAACGGCATTTAAAGATTGATACTGAGAAAATGGGAATGAAATTTAAATTTCTTTAGCAATAGGCCTTCAACTGATCGTTCACTTTCACATGATTAGTATCCGACTGGATATTGTAAAACGAAAAGATGTGTAAGCAAACATACTTTGCAAAGAAAAAAAAGACGTCTTTTTCATGACAACATAGCACCCATTACTTATTTCATATATTTTTAGTTCTAATTTACATGAAGCTGAAAACACAAACACTACTTAAACATAACTAATTATGCATAAGAAAATGTGACGGGGTGGAGAGGAAGAAGCAGAAAGTTAACATAGTTTGTGATGTTTTCATATATAATTTTACAAAATTTTATATGTACTTTTATAAAATTACTGAAACTTTAAAATGTTTGGAATATACAGTCAACAGCTTTGTTTTGTAGTTTGTTCAAGTGATTACTGAATGTAACCATTTTAAAAATCTTCGTCAATGAGATGGTCGATGACATTTGAAAAATCAGTCACTCAGAGCATGTCTAAAGTATCACATGTTTTCAGCAATATCACACACTCATCATTGTGGCTGTAGCAGAGAGCACTTACACCTCTTGCCACCATTTGCTTAAACTTACTCCCCACCCCCACAGTCGTTAAAAATTTATTTCTACATGCAGAACTTTTCCTATGCTATTTTAAATATTCTGTTTAATATAAGAATTACCATTTTTTGTTGTGCAAATAGCTAATTTCCAATAATTATTTGTAGCGAAACTGCTACAACAATGCATTCATAGCAGGCTTGAAACTATCTCCCTTGTACAAGACACTGCTTTCTTCGGATTGAACTAGTTACCTCTTTACACTACCCTCGATGTCAGTACTCACTCCAACCATATAACTGTCTTCTTAATTATTCACCTGATCTTATTCAACCTATTGATTTTGAAGTGTATTGCACACATGGCAGACTATTATTCTATTTGTGGAACTCCTCTGTGAACACACAGGTGTAGGCTTTTCTTAAACAAAGAAAATAAAAAAAGTAAAGCAAAAACAAACAAAAGAAGACTTATAAATCGTTCGTGTTCGCAGTTTCTGTGGCTCGTGCTGAATCACTCAGGCATGGAATATCTTCGTATCATGTAATGCACTGATCGTGGCAATCAGTTGAACCAAACTGTCATCACCGTGATTCCCCAGCGCACAGAACTACACTACATGAACAAACGTATGTTGGCTGTCGAACGAAATTTACTAGAACTTCTGTGAACTAATAAAAGGGCCGACGTAGAAAACGAACTGGCACTTACCCTTCATCATCGATCAACGGTGCACAAGAGAAGCAAAAAGCAAGAGAAAAAAATGCCTCAGATTACACCATGCATGCGTACCAAACGATGTGCTGAACATCTCTGGTAGCCTTTACAACCTGAAGAAATTAGTAAACGTGATGCTAGTATTCGGCAATATATTTTTAGTGGTTACACTTACTAAGATAAGTAGCAGTCTTTTTTAAAAAAAATCGAGAGCAGCAGCACATTTGGGTAAACTTTTAACGACCAACCACAAATCAAGAAAAATAATTATATTAATTAAATAATTGAAAAACAATTCGCCAATTTGTTGTAGGCAACTCAATATACCACTAATTTCAGTGGAATTCGTGCATGTTTTGATTTGGCCGACTTGTTCAAAAGACCTACGCCTGGTACTGTGTTCAGTCAGCTTTCAATGAACAAGCTTCACTTTCTCAGTTTCGTCATTTCTTTCGTGTCGTTTTTGCTGCTTATCCAGTTTCTGCTGTGCAAAGAAAACTTTCACGATGGAAACATGCACTTTAGAAGCTGTTGTCGTCGTCTTCAGAACCACCGCCAAACTGCAACAACTGAACAGCGACTGCGGAATGGCGCGCAGGTGATGTGCGGCCTGGAGCTTTTCATAAATAAGTCATGGATGATTCATTCGGCCACGGAAACGTTCGCGGATATTCACTGTAGCGAGTCTACTTGGAACAATTCGAGGGCGTCGTTGGGTTACTACAGAATGTTGAGACTATCACTAGTACAGGTAACTAAATTATGCTACGCACTAGACAACGGAAGTGCTGCTGCCTGCCATTCTCACCTCCCTCCCCGAAAAAAATCTAAAGCAACGTAATGCATTCAACAATCAATTTATTTTGGATATCAAACTAAGATTAAAACTCACCTTCCTTGCTTTTTTCTGCGTAAAGAGAGTTTTTTTTTCACTTTTTATGAAGCAACCAAGTCATGCTAAGTGGTTACTGTGGCAAGTCCAATCTTTCCTGCAGCATTGTTGACGTCAGATAATTTTTAATTAATCTCCATTTTGAGAAAATTTGTTCTCTAGTGGCTCTGCAAACTGACAATAAAATAAAATTAAAATGAAATAAAAAATTAAAAGGACCACAAAAATAAATTTTGTACATGAGTAGTGAGTTTTTGTATTCACGCATACTTATTTTCACAGATTTTATCCAAGAGAATTATTTGAACAAGAATTTCCTTGTCAGTAACACCGTTCAAGGCACCTTTCTCTCTTCACACACTCCTGAACATATGGAAAAACACGAGGAAAGAGATGGAAAAGGCGAGGGAAGAAGACAAAAGTTCACTGCTTTGATGGCACTAGCTGTTTCATGGAACAGTCCAAAGGGAAAGAGAAGACAAGAGTTCTCATCATGGAAGTCATTCAATGCACGTTTTCCCTTAAGAATCAAATTTGTCGATCACGTTCTTAAAATATCATCTTTCCAGATGGTATAACGGCATATTTAGCAATAAAACATTTTATAGTTAAAGAAAAGTTTTTATTATTTTTTTTTAAATTACAGATTAATGGGATTTTGTTTGAATATAATTACTGTTGACTGAGCGGCGCAACCTATTTCTGTAATTAGAAAGTTTGTCTGGGTACGTAATGACGAAAAGAGTTGAGAACTTAACAACATTATGCAGCTGTAGTTTACGTTAATTATCATGAAGAATTGTGTACGCAATGTCCTAACATCATTCGTCGCTTAAAAAAATGAAGCCCAGATCAGTGCTTGCACAGTAGGCTACTGCTCAGTTTGCCTAATACAGGAGTAGGGCCTGTTTACATACCGGCGGATTATTTCATCAAAAAAGTGCGCTTTATTTGACGAAGCCTTGTGACTGTAAATGGCTTGTTTTGTCTTGGAAACGGTGCCACGGCAAGGCTCAGTCCGTCCAGCCCTCTCATTGGCGGACAGTGAGAGATTTCTAATGACTGGCCTCTCCATGACTCTTTAACTGAGCCGATGATCCTAAGCACACTACAGACTCTCAGCAATAGATTATTTACAGAGCGCATAGCACCACTCACCGCGCCTCAACTGATCAATATGATGGCAGCATGACACAGGAGTGCGCACGCACGTACACAGATTACCTACAAGCACAACTGCACGTGCATGGAGTAAACATTTTAAAGTTATATCCCAAAGTCGATAAATGGCCAGTTAAAAACATTGGACGCACATTCAGTTACACGCGCTATTTTGGTCTAGGCGTCACGAAGGGTTAAAAAGGTTTTACAGGAATCCCATCTCTCTCTCTACCTCGTGTTGCCTTTCCTTTGTGTGTGTGTGCACCTGCGCGCTTTATCGTCAAGTTGTAAATGTCACCAAGGCTTTCACAGACAGGTCAACAAGAGCTTCTTAAATCTGTACTTTTCCATAAGCATTAAATTCTAGCTGCTGGACTAACCTTGCTTTATTGTGCTCGTGTGTGATGTTGGTGTACCTTAAAAATGCTTTTAGCTTAAGACAGCGTGCTTTTTCTGTTTTGCTATGATGCTCCACTTGCCTTATCCTGTAACTGGTACTTATTTGGGATTTTTCTTTCTTTGTTTTACAACTAAGAACACTTCCAAAGTTCTAACTGGCCATTGGAATTAATAAAGTTGGTCATTTGTTATATTGGAACTTGTATTACTGGACTGCTGGCAGACTATTTCCAGTTAACTACTAAAACGAGGCACGTGTGTACAAAGCTTCCGGTTTAGTCACATTCATTGTTAGGCTCGCCGAGACTAACAGCTGGGAACTTCGCAGGAGGCTAAGCATTGGTATCGGCAGACAGACAGCAGTCCACCTATAGACGTCCATGATCTCACTGTTCGATTTTGAAATGAGCTTCTATTTAAATCTATGAGATGGTGGTATTGTTGGATGATGATGATGATCAAATGGATGATGATAGTGATGTCGGTATATTCTACACCCTTCTGTACGAACGCAAGGAAAATACACGTTTAACATTATCCAAACAATATTATGATTATACAATATGTATATGCCCTGATCATACAGCACAGTGGCGTGGTGTTTTCATCATGACACTTGTTAATGCTGGAAGTCATGCCTTTTCCGAATTTAATGTACAAGACTTTTAGAAATTGGATAAGGCAGAATTCTACCAGGTATGTGTCTGTGTGTTCGCCAAATTTGCATGCATATACTCAAACAAACGAATATAGGCCCGCATAGGGCGACAGACATGCACACCTTCCCGTCGCTACACACACACTTGTGTATCGGCAGCCATGCTCAGTTTGTGTTGTTGCTATTGTGCTGCACAGCCTCTGTGTGTGTCGCGGTCGATTCATTATGTGCAAATTCACAGGTGTGGCAGCAAAGACCTGGTGTAAGACGCCGCCTAGACCACCCGTTTTGTGAACTCTTAAATGCTCATCGTCACGATCGTTATCTGTTGCAAAAAATGCATATTCAACTTCATCTAGCTAACAGAAATCTCACCAAGTTCTCAACAGTTCTGTCCGTGTTTTGGTTTGAAGACAATTCAAAATCAAATGCACAATTTCTAAACCTTTTAAACATCCATGGTGCTCGTTAGCATGTCTGTTGGGACGATTTGTACATATTCTTCTGTTACAAACTATTACCTGGATGAGTAATTAGGCTGAATCATATCTAACATTATAGTTGTATATACAAATCAGAAATGTTTTACCGAAAACACGAGCTGGAGTTCATTATCGCCTGATGCCTGTGACCGTCAGATGCATTCGATATCAACCTGCAGCGGAAGTTGATGAATAGCGGACGAGTTCATTTCATAGACAGTAAAGGGGTGTTCGATTAAAACTGATCGAAAACAGCCAACTTCTGACGTTGTCTGCAAATCACAAGTTTCTTTTTTCGAGATTGTAACTTTAAAAACAACCAGCATCACACCACCAATATCGTACGTGATCATCGACAATTGCGTCGATTCAGACATGTTTCTTCTTGAAGACAATAGGCATTCGGTTTTTCTGAACAGTGAACTTCATGAGGACATCCACCTTTTCGGAGAATTATGCACGAATGTAATCTTCACGTGTCGGTATTGACCTCTTCTGAAGTTCTTTTTCGTAGAAATATTGTTACAAACCATTTGAAATGTTGTTGTCCACTGAGGCAGTTTTTTTTTAGCAGAGCGCTTTTTTCCCTGTCAATTTTTATCATAGTTTATGTCCATATCGTTTGACAAGTGTTCGCTTCATTTTTGGTAATATTTGCTGGTAAGCTATAAATTTGTCAAAAAACGGAAGATGTGAATTATTCTGAATCATTTTTTGCGCACAGCTAGAATTGTATAAAATATGTCATTCTTGTCACTAAGTTGGACAGAAAGGTAAAAATAGCTTGACGCCAAATTAATTTACTTTAAAAATTCGTGGCTTCAGAAAAAAAGAAAAGAAAAGAAAAGAAAGGAAAAAGGGAATCATCGGTTTAAAATATGTGTTTATAAAAAGGAGTTGATAAACGGCAGTACGCAAAGTTATACCAAGCAAAGGTGCAGTATAAAGTGGCAGGGGCTCAAGAATATAGGACTGTTGAAGATCAGCTTAAGGGCTAAAACTAAGATTCTATTTCCTCATGGTATTTGCGATAGAACATTACGTTTCTGTGGGAATCAACTTGGAGGCGTTTGCACAACACCTGTTTCAGTGCTCTCTGGGCTCGTACTCAGTCTCTTCTGCACGGAATTCGTCTGCCATTGTACTGGTTATGAAGAAAGCTTCAGCTCAGCATCTTATCGAACAGAGGTCTTGAACAATCGTTGGTCGTGAAAGTAATGGAGAAAATCCTTTTAAAGCACTGATTCTAAATCCACTAAAAAAAAGTCTCAACACACTGCAAAGAGGTGTTGATATTAAACTGTTTACCTTTCGTATTCTTCATAAACACCTTGAGATACCACATGCACAGGCAAGACTTTTGTTTGCTAATTTCTCGTAGGCTTAAACACCATCTCTCCTAGCTAGAAGATTCCTTGACCATCAGCAGGTATTGTGAATCATTCACTTTCTGATTAAATATCCCTAATTCTATAACTGGAACATTGGATCATCCCAAAGGCTATTTCCGTTTATCCTTTATGCCAGCAGCTGTTGTAGTAACCACAAAGAACATCTTGTCAAATTCTCTGGGACGGTCCATCTAACGTGCATAGTCTCTAAACTGGCATACAATTTCAAAACTGTCAGACCTGCGGAGTTAAGTATTGACTTCGAAGTATACTTTTTATGTATGCGTTACTATAAGTGTGAGATTCATGCAACTTCTTTTGCTATACAGTTAGGTTACGCTGTGTATCACGTGACATTCCTACTGTTGTTTGGAGCTTATATAATAGTGTCTACAGAAGGAGTTCTGTTGTTTTAATGATGAAGGTTAATTCGGTTTTAATCTCATTGTTTATCAACCTTAGCCACTCAGGACTTGCCCCTTTTTTGGCGATATAAAGAGAACACAATTCTATGTACAATACTCATCTTGTACCACTTTATCATGCACAAAAAAAATTCCTCCTACGGGAGATAAGGCCTGTCCTATCAGGGCCGCAGTAATGAAACGAGAGCACATTCTTTCCCCAGAGCAAAATCGAGAACTCAAGGCAATGCGTGGGCTCGCTCTCGTGTATAGGTGATGAAATCAAGCTACTGCTATCATTAATACTTGTACCCAGACTAACCTTCGCGCTTGCCACAACTTGGGTAGATTTTGAACTTAGATGGATCCTCCTCTATGAACGAAATACCCACGAGATGTGCGCTCACAGGTTGACAGCAAGGACTGTAATAAGCAGGACTAGAGCTGAACGCCACACCTTCGTACACCTAATTACGAGAAGGTCCATACAACCGTTGGTAATCTTAATAATCACTGAAGTATGCCTATGTTGAACTTCGTCATTCTTTTATCTAGGGTACATATATTTACAGCTGAGAAATCTGCGTTTCGAGCTACAAACCGGGAGTCATATTCTCATGTAGACTTTTACGCAAAAACGCTTCATAGTAATACCACAGAAAACGTTGATTTCACACATCGGCCTTTAATTTAATGACGAGATATAGTGTTTTAAAATCTCTCTCAAATCGTTAAAATAAAACCTGCAATTTATCAATAAATGAGATCAGTAAAATGTGGTGGTGTGTTCGTGTACTTTTTAGGAAGAAACACCTACATTTCAAATACTGATCTGTGAGCAACGCAAATATTAAAATAAACACTATAAATCAACATTTTGCCCGCTTGTTATAACAGGATTAAAAGATAAGCTTTAACAACAACAAAAACAGCAGCAACAAGAAGCAAAGCGCTCAGAAATGAGGGAAGAGAGCCTGTAAGGTAGCGATCTTAAACTGAATACGTTGGTACAGCGCGTGACGTGTTCAAACTGATTTCCAAGTCTAGCATCTTTGTTTTAAATTCAAACCATTTACTAACGCGTAGCCTGTTCTTTTGGGAGTACCACAAGTACCGAGTGAATTAACCAGGCAATAATATTCCCAAGCAATAATTACAACCTCAGGAAAAAAATTCCGATAATTATAATTCAATTTCCTGCGAATCATTCGCTGGTCAAGTAATTTAAGAATGACATCGCCAAACCATCTCCATCAGCCACAAATTGTTAAATCAGAAATATCAGTGGTTTACAAGATACTTCGTAGCGTAGTGTAATTAAATGAAGATTAACAAGCAAAACTTTTGACTTACGTCGTTTTTAACAGATTCGAAATAACAGTAACAAATCTTTTGTGCGCTGTGAAAACCTTAAGTGATTTCAGTTGTACTTTTTGAACTCCATCTAAAAATAACGCACAAGCGTCTGAAAGATGTTAGTTTCCTGTCATTTCAAAATCCAGTATAATCTCTCTTCAGTGAGTGAATCGTCAAGAAACTTTTATTACGATTGAAGAAAAAATGCTGAATAGTGGAAAGCCAAAAGAAAGAAATCTTTTTCAAAGTCACTCCAATTCGATATTTATATCAGGAAAAAAACCAACCTACCTCAGGCGACCATATTTCTGTTTGAAGAAATCTGTAAGACATAGCGGGAAAAACTACGTCATCAACAATGACAATGCTGCTTCAGGCCCAACTCAGCAAAGCCGTCATAAAATAACACGGGCCAGGAACAAGAGTAATCAAAGATGACGCAAAACAGAAATGAAAGCGCGAACCCTTAGCATGAGAATATTTTGAATATTTGAGAGGGAGAGAGAGAAAGTAATCATATTTTGTTTTTCAATCTGCGGTTTTCGTAACGAACAATGAATGGATTTTGCTCGCTCCAGGGATGTATGTCACCATTTATAACCATGCAGTCGATCCAAAAATCAAGTGATTAATTTTTTCTTCAATCATACTCTACGAGTGGATACGTATATAACACCTTTCAGTTCGATATGGTACTCATGATCAAGATGTGTGTAAGGCACGCGCGTGGTGTGTTTTGTGTGTGTGTGTGTGCGCGCGCGCTTGCGTGTACAGTCTGTACATTAAGTTCCTCATTGTACCGATCCTTCTTTAAAGATGTGAAACAGGGGGGAGTCCTGTCATTGGAGAACAACTAGCACCTGAAGTACCCAAGGAGGCTGCTCCGCATCTCATATAGACAACATAAAACTAATGACTTTGTACGAAGCACGGTCACCACAATATGGTAGGACCCCATCATGAACCTCGATCTATACTTGCAACAATCAAGCAGCGCACGTTGCATGGTCTGGTTAAGTTTGGTCATGTGACCCGGCACGACACCTTGTCGAAGACTGTCCTTAAAAGTACTTTGGATGGTGGTCGATGCCACGGCGGCTATAGATGGCCAGAAGAAGAACTGGCTTACGAACGTCAAAGAGAGGACTGGTTGTCGGCCTGTGCAGGACCTGCATGCTATCGCCCAAAGCAGGGGGGCCGGACTAATAGTTAACTCAGTTTTACCCAATACTGTACTGTATACATTTATATAGTATACACTGGAGGGTGGGCCAGCGGGCGGGCCGGTCAGAGACAGGAGGCGGGCCGGATGCGGCCCGCTGGCAGCCTTTTGCCCAGGTCTGCCTTAAGCTATGTCTATTCACGGTCCCCTACCCCGACTACAGGTACCAGTCAGTGGAGATGTGGAAATGTTATATTGTGCAAGCATGTGTACTGCTATGGGAAAAAGTGCAAAGTATCCACAGCCAATGATGTCTCCTCTCGTTCTCAAATGTTATAATCGCAAATCGCTGTATATGTGCGTGTATGGTTGACTATAATGGAGTGTTCTTTGGTTTCTGTTTGCTTCTCCCCAAAAAATGCATATTTTTTTTACTCCCCAACTGGTATGGTTAACTCCTCCCTTCCATGCTCTAGCTCAACCTCCATCATACTACCCTTAACCAAAAACATCCACCTTCTACTACTACTACTTAAAAAATGCATACAACTATCAAGCAATTCTAACCACCATGAAACAAGCAAAAAAAAGTCTGTAGCCAAACACACATATGATGAACTAGGATATGAATTAAGTTTAGCAAGCTTTAATTAATGATCATATGCTTTTTAGAAAACAAGTACTTCTTTGGTGATCACTTTTTTCCAAATTCACATGGACTTTAGGGTATGAAAACATCTAATCATATCATGGCTGAAACTTTCTGCACTACAGGAAACAGAGCTCAGTATATAAATATTGCTTTTTTTTCCAATGTAATTCATGGAAATGAGCCCAATTATATCATTATGTAGAAACAAACCATTATCATTAATTAAACCGATTACAATAAAAAGACATTGTACTTAAAGAATAAAGGTTCCAAAAATTCAAGATGTACATAAAATGTATATGGACTGAATCAGCTGGTCATGATTTTTGATCAATTTGGATCAAGATCAATTTACAGTAGCTGAACACAGTTCCATTAACGCAGGTAAATTATTGCCCCATGCCTGTAGAAAAGCAACAGTACAAAACCATAAAAAGTATTCTCCTATTATTTTTGTAAACCATACAGAAAGATTAAAAAATGCTACAATACTGCGCTAAACATATCTCCATAAGGCACATGATCTTTTTCAAATATTTATATTATCTGGTTCAAATCAATGCCAAGCACAACACAATAAAAATTCGCATGTACAGGTTGGTTGGTTGTGTTTTATGCCATGCCAGCAACTAAGGCTATATTACGGCTCACTATACAGGACTTGATGAGAAATATAAATGCAAAATAAGACTCCAAAATTATACATAAGGAAAAGTTAAGATGCTTTCATTACCATTTTTCCTCTGCATAACTTTATTTTTGTAAGTGCTTTCCTTTCATGCACTTTCACTTACTATGTTTACATATTAATAATGCATGAATATAGTTCTAGACCATGAGAAAAGTAGTTATAAAACAAAAGTATCTGCAGAATATCTAAAGTATCTTACATCATTCTGTATTGCCACTGAATACTCTGAAACATGTTTCATGGTCAAGGGCAGAATACTGTTTGAAATACAATTTTACATTATATGAGAATATTATTCCTTTTGTATACACTGCATAAACATATATTTTGCAGATCAGCAGAAAAAAACCCGAAATAACTAAAATTCAACTAGAAACTGCACGACCTTAAGTCTTTTTCCACTTGCAATTTTCATTCATGCTTTGTGGTTCTTAATAAATATGTTTTCACATCATCAAAATATCCCTTTATGTGGATTTATATGCTTTACCTTAACATTCTTAGAAGCATCATACTTGAAAAGCATGGTGATGTTAATATACTGTCAATGAACTCTCAAACATAGCAGCAAAATCTTCTTCACTGGCAGGCCTAGGTGATAATTTCGTCACACGATGCTGAAACAAAAAGCAAATATGATAGCCCAGCAAAATCTGACTCTTGTCCAGCATCAGGAAAGGAACAATTCAAAATGATCAACAAAATATTGGAAGAACAGTTAAAAATTTCTTTGCCCTCACAAGAACAACAATAAAATCTTTCCTAAAGAAATATACATGCATTTATAAATGCATCTATGCATACCTGAGGCAAAGTGCCTTTTACTAATTCAGGAATATCGGTTGAAGTGTAGCCCAGTTCTTTCAAACCATTCGGAACCTCAATATCAAGCATGATCTTGCGGAGAACATCAGCCAGAAATTTTCCAGCATCTTCTCTTTTCACATTTCTTACATCAGCTCCTATTGAGAAACTTTTGGTTTAATGTTATCAGCTAATTTTTAAAAAATGCTTAACACCTATGAAAAATTGAATACATAGTACAGTTTTCTTATAAATATTAAATTATGAGTGACTGCATTGTTTAAAAAACATTTAAAATACTATGCTACACCTTAACTCATTTTTTTTGTAAAGGATCTTAGAGACAATGAAACAAGAGTATAGATAACAAGACAGATAGATAAATGCCTATTACATAACAAACCTCAAAGCTTAAAGCATAACAGTAGTGTTGGGACAAGAGGGACAGCTGCCCATCAAAAAAGATAGTGAGGCGGCAAGAAAGTGAACGTTGTTCACTGTCAGCATGGAGTTTGCCTCCCCCCCCCTTTTCCCCAAGCTGAGTATCTTCCTGTGCCACTGCATAATTCATTTTACCAGTAGGTATAGTGTTTAAAAAGCATATTATAAACTACAAGTCACAATCTCATACCAAGGCATGTCGCTGCCTCTAGATGGCGCTCAGGACATGCTGATGCAGTGAAAGTGAACACTGCTGGAGCAGTGATGATGACAGAAAGTCCATGTGGCTGTCAAAGGAAAATGCTATCAGCTAATTTGATTACAATCTCTTCAGAAACTTCTTTTACCATGCTTTCACTGATGCCTATGATTTTATGATAACAATAGCCAAGGATAAACTATGTAGACAGGTGCATCTCTCAATAACCTTCACAGTATTTTTGATGTAAGGACAGATGAGAGTAGAGACTTTAACTAAGGCATGCACAATACCTCAAATTTTAGTTCTTGATGTATAGTACTGTAGCTTAAAGTACAGTTTTGTTTTGTTTAAGCCAATTTCTTTTGCTGAAAAGATCCTTCCAAGCCTCTGCATCCAGCCACTAATGCCATTTCTGTACGCATTGTAGTGAAGGTAGCAATCAAGGGGAAGTAGACAGCCAAACAGTTATAGAGGACTGATTACAAAACCCAGAGGCATGCCAGCTTGACACTTGTATAGCCCAGTGGGATTCCCTCAGTTGATCCAGCTGCTGACTCCAGTGAGGGTTGGGGAAGGGTGAAGCAGGGTGAGAAAGGAAAAAATAAAGCTGGCATTGAAAAAAGTGTGGTTTTTAACACCTCACTCTTCAATGACTGAACAAAAATGTTAGGAAACGTCCTACTCCTTTACCTTAACAATCAAATAGAAAGCCTCAAAAAAGAATCATTGCTAAATACATAAAAAATAACACTCTCTTTCCTTTCAGTCAACAACCTTTTTGTTACATCATCAGTGGAGACAAATTTGAATAAAAAAATGACCTTAACATAAACAAGAGCAATCTACAAACAGCACTTTCTTTTTCCTACACCTGAAAACAAGTTGTATGCCTGGTGTGGAATAATATCCATTAAGAAAATAGTCTGTGAACTACACATTGTACACAGTAACTGGGATTCAAACCTGACTTTTTGTGGCATTCATTGCAATGTAGAGCCTTCTTATCATACTCAGAACTGAAATAGCGACCATTTTCAAATTTTTTTATAGGTAAACACCAACTGCTGAAAATAACTTACAACCATTGGATGATCCAAGTCATAGTCTTTTGATGTGAATGTCTTCACCAAGCCTGAGATTGGGTAAGACATGCCATGACTGCATAAAAGCAAAAGTTCAAACTTTAATCTTCACATTTTATCTCATGCTCACTAGTTACTCAGTATGAATAATGTGTTATATTTTGTCCCATATCATATATACTCGTTGCTACATGGCCCTCTTTGAGCACTTGTTAGACTTTCTTTACAAACAATTTGTAAGACAAACACATGCATTCAGAGGGTTAGCTCAATCAAGCAGTTAGAATCAGACGTGACAATCTAGACTATGAAAGTATGCAACAACAGAGTTTTCACTGTCATCTTTATTTCTTTTTTAATAACCATCAAAATCAAGAAGATGAGATGGTTAAAACAAAGCTGGACTTACCACAAATGGCAACCAGCATTGCCAAATCCTATACCTGCAAAGCAGCTAGCAAGCAACATTTGAGACCTTGCCTCTTCATCATCAGGGTTATACACTGCTCTGCAACAGCATGAGTAAGATATGACAACATCCTGCATGCAGATGTCAAGCATGAAAGGTCACCAACTTACCATAAATGCACACCAGCATTGCCAAAACCAATTCCAGCAAAGCAACTGGCCAGCAACATTTCCGAACGTGCTTCAAAGTCATCTGCATTGTACACAGCACTGCACATACAATGAATACAGGGAAGCAAAAATAAAAACAGATATGTTACTGATACCAATATGCATCAAAACAGTCAAGAAATGTTAGCAGTGAACTTTGTGCCTTTGTCAATGCTCTGTGATGAATTTTAGATTAGCAGTCTTTAAACAGATTTTGATGCTTCAGAACTTCTTGAACTTTAAAATGAAAATTAATAAACTTCCTGTTTCAGTTCCTGTCAAAAAACAAATCCAGCATGTTCCATTAATAATGTTAGGTCAAGACATCAAGCTCAGCTCTGATATAAAGTACGGGATTTTTTAATATCATTACAGAAAAAAATATTATTTAATGAAACTCTCCTGCAATTTCTATTGCAAGTTTCAGTATGTGAGAAATGGATACTTGAGTCATTTAATTATTTCCTAATTTACATATGGTTTAGCCATGCATAGTAAATTAATGAATGCTAGATTCTGAGGAACTAAAATTTTCACTCCATTATGCAAGAAAATCTAAATCTGCAGCTCTAAAAGTTCAAGCCTGCAATTAATACTCAATGACACACACACACACAGAGCTGAGAGACTTCTTAAAATTAGACAAAAACACAGCTTGCTACAAAAGTCAGCATACTATGTAGATGATGATTAAGCACCAGAAAAAGTAGAAACAAAAATACTAAGGATCAAATAAAATCATAATTTGCATGAATCTTGACTGTAATTAAGTATGTAAATTTCACTCCAATCCTCTTCATTAAAATAGAGCCAAAATAAATTCTGAACATACCGTTTCAAAAACTTGGAAGTTATAGTCAAGGCATGCCTCGACCATACATCACTGATCGGGTTACTACCTTGGTAGGCAGGCCGTGCAATTGGGTTATCAGGGCGGGGCTGTCTTTCATAATAAGGCAAAGCAGTAAATGACTCTATTGCATGACTGAAAAAAACGGAAATCAATGAAGCCAGCATCATAATATCACAGTCTTAAAAAAGAATGCTTATGTAGATCTGTAATAAAACAAAAGAAATGTGAAAATGACAATCTACTACTAAAAGATAATACAATCAAAACTTCTTCCTGGCTATTTATTTCTGAATATTTTAACTCCTTATTTTTCAAAAGACCAGACCCTTTCAACACAAATGGTCTTGTGCTTTTATTTATAAAAAGAACCAGTTAAAATCTTCATGGGCTTCATATGTTCCATGAAGAAAAACAATAACTATGGGACCCAATTAGCTCACTAGTAAAGCATGTCACACCCTAAAAATAGACTTCCAAAAGTTTGGATGTTTAAAAATAAAAAATGTTTTTCCAAAAGGTCTATGACTAGAACAAAATTAGAACTTAAATCTAAAATAATTTACTGGAGTAAAACTAAGAAAAATTAATCAAATGTCCAAAACAGTGTCATGACCTACATCGAAGAATATAAATAAATATTTCCAACCAAGAAAATGGCAGAATATTCATACATAAACCAGCATAAGTACTCTAGTCGTGAAAAATCAACCACATTCATTACTAAGATAATGCTGGATAGATTTATTGATAAATGCTTATGTGAAAGTTTAAAAAAAAAAACCGATGAACAATTAACCATGAAAGATGAGAATAAAATATTTGTTATGCTTCAAACCAGAAACAACAAAAAGATCACTTACTTTGTGGGAATGTTTTCGACAAATATATTTTTAGGCAGCTATAACATTTCTAAATATCAAGTGAACTTAATAATGATCCACACTGACTTGTTGATAGTAGGTCTGACATCATGTCGTGTCCCTATCTGTTTGTGATCAGTCCAAGGGAGACTATTGACGTGCTATTATTGTATCACTGCCACGTATGGTGTTATCTAATTACCTTTTTTATGTGCTTTTAATGCTTATGAAAAGCATAATTTCAAAAACCTTTGTGTTTAACTATGAACTGGGTTTAGCCTTGTTTTAAACTTACCATAAAACGTCAATGCCAGTATAGGCAGTCACTCTTTCTGGAACTGTTCTCAAATGGAGAGGGTCAAGGATTCCTAGAGTGGGTCGTAAAGCTCTGCTGGATATACCTGAAGTATTTACAACAGTGTATGCACAGACACAAGAAAAAAGATGTTCAGACCAAGGTCTCTCTCTTATGCATACATTTGCACATACACTATAGGTTTACTAGGGCTTGCATGCACTTACATTTTCCAAATCCTAGACAGTCCTGTCATGCAGCTGGAACTTACACCATATCTTTAAAACCAAATTAAGAACTTTTGTGACTTCTGTACTATTTCCTCTTCAAAAACCTTTAAATACCAAACTATGCATAGTCAAATACATGATATTAATACTTTGTTCAATATGTACCCCAAACAGCAGAACTATGATTTGAGCAACAAAGAAGAAACCTTGTTCCCAAAATTCTAATGATATTCAAATATATATTTCTCTGTGTGTAGATAAAACCAATATAAAACATATTTACAAAACATATAAAAAAATTTTCCTATGTCAATTCACCTGTTTTGGACCTAAGGGCTAAGAAATCAAAGACAGCAGTCCCTGTTGTCTCACTTCCCGTCCCTGCTGTGGTTGATACTGAAAGAAATTGTCATTTCAGCTCAATATGACATTTCTGCTTAGGAAATCATAAATATCATATTATATAAATATCATAAATATCTTATGTACAAAGCTTTGTATGACCTTACTAGCTTTATATACTCTTGATGCCAAATATGCAGAAGATGATTGCCCACTGCAGCCAGCACTGTAATTTGATACACTCAATTCTTATATTCTTATTTTTATTTCTGAAGAGTGTTTTGTTATCAGGTTTTGATCCATTTGATTGAAAATGAACAAACACACTCATATAAAGAGCGAAATAAAATGCATGATGAGAAAAACATATAGAACAAGGTATTGAAAATCAAATTCTCTTGTACCAGCAATGAGAGGCTTCACAGTGTGCGTGACAGGCCTTCCCCTGCCAATGGGAGCATTGACATAGTCCAAAAACTCTGCACTTGGATTGCTGGAGTAAAGATTAGCAGCTTTACATGTGTCCATCACTGATCCCCCGCCTATTGCCAAGAAGACATCAAAGTTTCCATCTAATGCAAACTGAACTGCATTTTTGAAGCTGAAACAGGAGACAGTTAACAGCTTGATAAGTGTATATACTGAATGGAATTATTTTTTTTTAATGCTAGCAATGTATCAGGAATTCTGTGAAAAATAATCATGATAATAATCATTGTTCATTTATAGAATGCACTTCCCATTAATGATGACATGCTCAAGGTGCATAATCCAACTCAGGCCTGACGAGAGGGGGGGACAGGGGGGTCTGGTGTACCCGGGCCCGCGGCTGTCAAGGGGGCCCGGCCTTGGTCACTGGATTTTTTTTCTTCTCCTTTTCTTTTTCTTTTAAAGAAAGGTCTAAGGACAGAACACCCAAGCATTACACATGCAGAAGTTGAGTTTCAAGTCTGTAGAATACAATTTCGGGGTGCTGGGGCCTGTCGTGAGAAGTGTAGTCAGCGGGTATCATATTCTCGCTGGACAAGCCAAGAGGTGACGGCCGCTGGACACCAAAGATTTTATCGCGTGTCAACCGCCCTGAAGAACGTTCGTGCCATGAGATTGCTGGCTACAGGTGCCACTACGGGGAAGGGTGGGGTGGAGGAGGGGGCGGGCCCTGCAAGCAAATCGGAATGAACAGTGGAGATCAGGCAGGTATGTTACTGATGTGTGGCCACTCTGTGAACCGACATGGTGGGGGCCCGCCCCTGGCGCTGCAGCCTGTAAGCGAGAGACATCAAGGCTGCTTTTTTTCGTAGTTACTAAGCAACACTGAGACTTTTTTTAACCGTATCTCCATCACCAAACAAACAACTACATTAGTCTACACAGTGGATCCTTGATACAATGAGACTATTTTATCCTGTAATACTATCGCAGCCAGCAAAATAGAACACATTATTGCAAATCATTTTAAAAACTGCTGTCCCGCAAATATTAGACTTATAAATTGATCACGGTGGTGTCGCGGGAAGTTTGGAGCTGGAGGAGAATGATAAAGAGGAGGCTAGCATGAGAAAGGTAATTTAAGTGTAGAGACAGTGTTCGCACGGTGGGTGGATGGCCCGGAGAGAGGTAGGGAGGAGAGTTATGTCACCGGAAAGGGGAGGACTCGGACTACTGTAACTAAAGGTGTGGGACGATCGCACGACCTCCGGCGATGTACCAGCATCGCCCTGTAATAACACATCGGCCTCCGACCTTCTTTTGCTCTTTGCCGACAAAGCCCCCGGTAAAAAGGAGATACTATATATCCACCATCCGTCCCCCAAAGCCACCTCGGAATCTTTCTTATTGTGCGCTAGTTGTCTTCAAGGAAGCTGTCATATATGGATGATGCTGTATACAGTCAAATCTCGCTACTATGCCACCTACCGGGACCGAGCAAAAGTGGCATAGTAGCGAGGGTTCGTAAAAACGGCTTTATTTGCTCAAGTTACTTGTCAGTCCTATGCTCTCAAGAATCGTCGGCTGGCGCTAGCTGTCTCCTCTCATTCTCCCCCTCGCCTCTTCATCCTCCACCCCTCCCAACCACATCCGCGCACCTGCATCCTGTCGCTAGTCGACTCTGTTACGAAATTGAGTATTCTTAGTTTGACGGGGCCTTGGCGGAAGTGGCGATGTCAAGGTCAGGGCGTACTGCGTCTTAATTTTTTATATATTTTTTTAATATTTTTTTTTTTTTTGTATTTTTAGCATTTTAGAAGGGATCTATAAAAAAAGCTGGGGTAGACCTAGGTGGTCGTTATTCGATTTTTTCTGAGTTGTACTCTGTGTGAGTTGGAAGTAAGAGAATGTAAGTAGCCTGTGTGGCAGTCCGCTGATTACGTGGTTATAACGTTGAGTTGTTGAACATTGAAATAATACTGAGAAATATTACAGTGTGAGCCGCTGTATACATGTTCTATTCCTCTGTTCAACGGATGACTGAAGTGACTTTGTACAGGAAAGTGTGACACCGCAGATTTTCAGATCTTTAAACGAGCCAAGTTACCGCTACAGTCGTAACAGACTCCCTCCAGCTCTCCCTCTGTCACGTGACTGTCACCCGGCCAGCGACCACCCCCCATCGCCAGCCTCCACCCTCCCTGTGTGCGTGCTATGTTCCATCCCACCTAACTGCCATGTCGCACACTACCATACAGTATAGTAATCGAGTTTTTTGCTAAAGGAATAATATAGGAAGGGACTTTCGATAGGTGCTGCGTGTTTGTTATGTAAGTTGATAACAATGATAACTGATGTGCTCTGCTGTTCGTCGCAGCAAACACTTTTTTTAATGAGGTTATTAACGACACTCGATGAAGACTTGTTTAGGCATTTACTTCTTCGGTTCTTCCTCTTTACATGTAGAAGTATAAATCACTTACACAGAGAACATTTCCTTGCACGTCAGTGAGCTTAGTACAAACTCGCAGCACTTAGAACAAAAGGCTATGTGATACCTCTAGCAGTTGTTCTCATCTGTCGAGGTTTTGACATCGCTGCTGACGTAATAGTCCTTACTAAAGGGGGGGGGGTCTGTGGAGCGGAGTGCTACAAGTCTGATCCTTTAACATCATTTGTCCTCATTTACTAACCACTCGCATGTAAACAACTTTATGTTCAAGTAGTGATGTAGATCCTAGTGCACTTGTCCTACTGTTTGCAGTCTATATTTCGTTACTGAATGAAGTGTAGATATTGAGATTCGAATTGTAAACGTACATTATATACTGGGAAAATAATTTACGATTACAAGTACAAGGGGCCCGGAGAGGTCGTCTGTCCCGGGGCCCGGGCTGGCTCTCGGCGGCCCTGATCCAACTAGCAGTGAATACTGCACTAATAAAAATGAAAAAAAGGAAATGAATAAGCTGGATAAATGACTGAAATCCAAAAGATCCAGTGTAAATATACTGTACATATATCTCCCAACAATATGGCACTTATTGTATTACTGTGGTAATCCTGAGATCTTTATCCCTTTATCCGTCTCCTGCTGGAAAATACCAGGTAGTCACCTGGTAGTCTACTTTCAGTCTATGTTGTGATTCAAACAAATTTTAAAGTAAGACAGAATTATATGGGCTGGAGAGACGCTTAATTCTCTTAAGGATGTACATTTGGTGATGGAAATCTAAATCCTAATATCATATGCAGAAGAGGGCTGTGGACCTGACACTTCCAGTCTTTACTATAGCCGCTGCACATAACCACATATATATAGACACATATACATGAAAACATACACACACATGCAGATACACACATGTACAGAGACAGACATTCACAGACATGCATACCCACACACACACAGACACACACACATTTGCATGCAGACTCTCTCTCTCTCACACACACACACACACTTTTTTCCAGTTTGCAAATTCCACTACAACCACCTGCATGACAGGGGAATGGGTGTGTGTGTGTGTTTTACTCTGAGCCAGCAACTAATGATATATCACAGCAAGGCAGTCAGTCATGTAGACAGATGCCATGTAAGGAGAAACAGCAGCATACCCAAGATGAAAACTGAATCCAGGACTGCCAACCCTCACGTACTGTATTGGTGACAGGCACTAACTGTTGCACCACCAGACGACCCACACCAGCATGACAGTCAAACTCTATTTCCTTCTTTTGCTTCTCATTCCTGTCTCCTTTTCTAATAATTCCCAACAAGATGGCACAAAGAACATAGACAAAAAAAAAATGATAACAATAATAGTGTTACACTTTAACTTCCCAGTCAACTTAGAAAGATTTAATACCTCTGGTCTGATGGCTCCACACGCACTTTGTCATACAGTTGGTATGGAACTTTATGTTGTTCTAAGGACTCAAGAGCCACCCGCACAGGATCCATTTTTGCTAGCTTACTGTCCGTCATCACACAAACATTTCTGGCTTTGAAGTTTAGGCAGTCCTGTCACAACCATAAAGGAATATTAACCAAAACATGTTTATATTCTGCTTCTTTACACTTACCATATGGTATATACAAGATTTGTTCATACTTTCTCACCACTTAAAAAGCAGTTTGAGAAGCATTGATATCTTGGACACCTTGACACATTTTGTCATGTTTTTAAAACCAAACCACAACAACGGCTATTCAGTGACTGTATTTTAAAACAGATTTTTGATATAAAACAGATATACTTACCAGACCAACTTCCTGTGTCACGCCTTTTCCATATCGAATATTCGAACAAGCCATCTTTGAAAGAAATACAGTTCTTTATTGCTTTCAATGAATATATTATTTTTTTAGATTAGCTATATTTATTTGCTTATTAGAGAAAAACAATATTCTGGGATTTCATGTAAAATCAATGTCAACAAATGTGGAAGTGTATATTCAACAGTGTACGTTCATATATAGTGATATAGAAAATTCAAGAATTTGCAGAACTGGTGTCCACATTTCAAAACATGTTTAATATATATGTCTGCACCTTTTTTAGGAAGAATAATGCAAATCAGCAACTTTACCTACCTCATATGCATAATCTGTCTTGTCACTCTGATTGTAGGTTGATACTAATCCTAATTGATAAAAAAAATACTAAATAAAAAATCCTGAGGGCACAGTTATTTCTCCTAGTAATTCTTCCATATCCAAGAACAAATGTTTTTCATTAAACTCTGAATTTCTTAAATTATATAAGTCTGGTCACTTTCTTATGAAGACTTTAAGCATATTTTAGTTCTTTGCATTTAATTATCAGCCACATTTCTGTTTTTAAATCTTCAGTCTAACTACTTACCATTCTGAATGAACTGATATGACGATGGTACAAGTCCTTTCCTGAAATTTAATCAGAATAAGATTAGAATATAAGCTCTGTGAACATAATTGTAAGAAATAAAAATAAGACGTAAAACCTAATTAAAATATGGGTTTCAGAACTGTAAATAGAATCTTGGGTACTATATATTGTGATAACATTTTGGAAACTGGGAATTAAAAATAATTACTATTGCGCTTTTGATTAAAAAAAAAAAACAAACAAACAAAGTGCATTTATTTTGGCATTGCAACATATATTTAGTTAAGACCTTTTTGGAATAATTTGGAAAAAACGTTTTTGAGAATGTAAATTGTAATGTATTGTTTTATTGAACTATGATGCACTGTCTTTCAGACTATTATACCTGAGGCAAAATTTTCTTATATGCAAATGTTAACTGGAAAATATAGGTTAACTGAAAACAATAGGATATATATGAGATATGTTTGATGCTTCTGTGTGTATAAACCTATCATCTGCCATGTGCACATCCTAGTTTCTGAATGCTATAAGGACCACTGACAACTAGATTTGTCATTCACGCGTTTTGCTTCTTAATGATATCAGGATGTACGATATAGTATATTATATATATATTCCTTTTATATATATATTTCAGAACGCAGCAATTTTAAAAACGCAATAATAATTAATAAAGTTATGGAAGTTTTCCCACGGAGTCTCGGTAAAGGGTTGAAGACTGGTGCTCTAGTTCTGATCAGTCTGTTAGAAATGTGTGGCTAATATTTGGCTACATGAGAACTGATCGATCGTCGATCTGGCCATTCAAAAGGGACCTTGACCTTAATTAATTTTCATTTAATCCACCAAAGAGGAATCCTAGCTCTCTGATTCCACCCCGTACTCGATTTCGACTAATTAATTATACAATATCAGGAATTGAACCCACAGGGAAAAACCATTCTTTTACCCGATAAAAAGGACATGGGGGAGTCCAGCCTAGCGCTGATTTATTTACTGTCATGAACATGTGGGTTCTGCATTTTTTCCAAGCACATATTATGGTTTAATATATATAAAATGGCACACATCGAGACGCTCAACAGATAATGCAGTTAAGCACTGATACATGCACAATTTTCCAAGCAAGCAGCATGACAAGTCACTGATGCCAGCGACGGGCGGTCGTCGACCTCAAGACTGCTGCCTTTCATTTAGAGCTGCTAAAACCGAAACTAGACTGTCGTCTGCCACAAAGATAATGCATTAAAACTGCGTGGAGCATACACACACTGTTAAACCTCTTACCATTTTGTTGAAATTCTGTGGTAACCACAAAAAGCTCGTAAAAGCGATGACATTTTCTGTTTACAAAGCTTTCACACGTGCTCGTGCAAACTCTAAAATAGATCGAATGTTATCAAAATGGACTATGAACCTTCACCTTGATTTACATAGTTGCCTCCCTTTGGTAACCCCTTTCATAACTACGAGGTTCGATCGTTAATGTCGGCAAAAGACAAACCCTTTTTTAATCATATGTATTAGATAATCTGCAGGGACAGTTGTCTTAAATAGCACTCTGAACTTATTTTTAGTCTGGTGTAGAAAAGTAATTTTCGGTAGGAAAGTCCCCTGCACCAACACAGCAACATTTCCTAACTTCGCGCCGCGATCCAATCAGCTGGTATGAAAGGGAAATAACACCTCACCCTGAGAGGTTCGATTGCTCAACGAACAGAAATCAATGAAAACAGGAGAACTGTTAGAGCCATTCCAGTCGTGCTCTGTCTTCGACAAACTAGCAATGAGGAGCAGACACTCCTGTATTTATCATTTATGTGGTCCGGTGCATACCCTCTATGGCTTGATGCTTTTTAGGTGAGTACCTACAGGTTAGTAATAATAAAAGAATGTTCCTAGTTTGGTCTGTGCTCAGACTGTGAATTATATCCCACACATACATATATAAATATACACACTTATGCAATATACACTCTCACATAATTTTTTTTTGCGTTATACCTTCAGTTTCTTTTATTGTATAGCTTTAAAACATGATAGCACCGGCTTGTTTTGCTCATGTTGTACTAAGGGCTAATTTAATAAAGAGGCTACTGTTTCTCTTTTGTTATTGTTGTTTCTTTTACTTTCTGGTACATTTAAATTAGTCCTTTCAACAACGATAACAATATGGTGAGTGAGGACCTTTCAGAAATAGCTGACTAGTTGAGCTTTTGTTAATTATTGAAGTCAAATGTGAGACATGCAATTAAACATTCAGATTTCATCAGAAAGAAATCTTGGAAAAGTAAAATTAAGTGTTAAGACTAAAAAGAATATGTAGACACCTACATGAAAATATATTATTTGGATTAATAGAAGCTTTTATTGATGCTAATTTTTATAAAATAATTTTTTTTTGTTCTAGGTCATGAAAACAGATGAATTCTACAAAAACCTAAACTTGTGTAACCCCTGGACTAGTAAAGTAGTCAGCAAGGTAGTCAACAAGTCACAAACAAAGGGTATAAAGGTAACCAAGAAAATAAATCATGCAAACTACTGGGGAAAGAAAAAGAGTTAGAGAAAAGCATTTGGATGTTGGTGAACGCACACCATTACTTTCATCAACAGAGAACTATAGCTCTGTAAATATTGAGACTAATGAGAACCAACCCCAAGATACAGCAGGAAGGGCAACTAGTAAGCATGCAGGTGAATCAGACGCTGAAACATCCTTTTCATTTAGGCAGCTGCCTGCAAGGAAGAAGTGGACACTGTGCATGATGGCATTTTCCAACTTTGCTGCCTGTACTTGCTTTTCATTGCTGGCTCCATTCTTTCCCATTGAGGTAAAGAGAAATCATTTTGAGATAAAAACTTTATTTTTTTATCTTTTTTTGGCACAGTGTAAACATGTGGGTATGAAAATGCATATGCTATAAATTTGTTTCCTGAAAAGCGTAACAAGGAAATGCAAATGCTTTGGGGAAGAAAGCTATCATTCTTGTTTCAGTTAATTTATGGCATATAAGTAAGGAAATAATTAAAATTAAGGAAAGAATTAACAGTATGAACAAAAACAGCATGTCAGTCTGTGTGCATGGTTGACACAAGTAGAATGTATAACCATCATAGTTGTATTAGTGCCCTCATATGTTAAACTTACAAATGTATAACCTTCCATATCATTTGCTGGCTGTCCTGAATATCTTCTTCACAAACTTCAGAAAGTACAGAACTCTGCTGCATGTCTGGTACTTATAGCTAGGAAACAGTGCAAACTGTCCATGCTCTGTTTTAATTTCTTTGCTTGCACCTGCCCTGATTATTTCTCTGAATTGCTTTTCCCTTATGTCCCAGCTAGACAACTCCACTCCTTGTCTGATGATCATCTCTTTACTTTTCCTGTCACCAGAAAAACAACATGTGGTCACAGGATTTTGGTTATTATGCAGCGAAACAATGGAACTCTCTCCCTTTCCATATCCACCATCTACCCACTTTTGAATCCTTTAAATGTGCACTGAAAATGCACTTCTTCCGTAAACATTACTCCTAACAACCTTTCCCTTAATCCTAGTCCTTTTTCATACCCTTCCTTTTACAGTATCATGTTACTCTCAGCTCTTGTTCTTGTTATTTAGTTCCTCTTTGTGTTTTCTGGTTATTTTTTTATAGTTCATATGTTATTTGTTTGTTTTCTTGTCCCTCGTATGCTGTCCATGTTTTGTTCTTGTTCTTTAGTGCTAAGAGCATGCTCCTTAGGAGTGTGAGTATGCGCTTTACAAATTTTGCCTTTATTATTATTTGAGTCTAGTGCAGTAAACGAACGTCTTTGAAAATACTCAGATGTCATGCATTTTATATCTATTTCTTCAGTGTCATTATAAAGTTTGTATGCGAAAGCATTTAACACTTTTAGTACTGTACTTAGTGTTGATTACCATTGTAAAGAACCATGAAAATGATATTAACCTATAAGAGTTACTCTCAAGTTTACTTGCTAATTATATGTTTGGCTCTCTGTGCTGATCTTCAGGCTGGCAAGAAAGGTGTTTCTCAAACGGTCATTGGGCTTATTTTTAGCTCATTTGAGCTTGGGATTTTTGTTTCTGCTCCTCTTTACGGCCTTTTTGTAAGTACTATCTTTGTGTGCCTTAGATTTGTTTCAAATGCCTTTGCAGAAAATTCTAATTTATATTTAGGATGAAATATTATCATCTGCTTGCTTTTGGAATGTGGGGAGTTTAGGTTAGTGGAGCTATTGGTGTTCATGGGTAAACTGCTGCCTCTGGCTTTTGTGTGGAAAACAATTTGTGTGAATAATCTCTTTGGCTGATTTGTTTTTAAACAGCAGTTTATTATTTCTTAGAATAGTACAATAATGAAACAGAAATTGTTGTAAAGAGAGAGAGAGAATGAACTGCATTAATATGAATTTGGCTTTAAGGACTAGATGGGATTTGTGTGAATAAATTTAACTATTGGAACATGGCCACAACATTGTGTGGAAATGGGGGTTAAACATGATTGTATCTGCAACACATTCTCCAAGATGGGTTAGTTATATATTCTTTGTGGTCATACCTGGCCTATGAGAGGTGTCCCACAGAGAAAGGAATAGCTCCAAATGATTTGTTCTAAATATCTAGAAAATCTAATTTTTTCGCTGAGGAGACTGTGTGATTGTTACATGTGCTGAAAATCAGGAAGAATATAAAACCCCCTTCCCACACTTTGAATTCCTCAGATTTTGTATATATATATAGTCCAGAATTCCTTTTCTGTCTGTGGTCAACTTACCTGGAACAAACAGCCTCATCATATTCACTGTTCAAGATTTTTTTTCCCCCTGCCATAATGTTTGTCATTGGGTGTGTAGGCATGCTGGCACATATGTGCATGAGTTGTTTCATATATGTCTGTCTGAATGGCTGTAGCAAGAGTGAGTGATTTATAAATACCTTCATCAAGGTCATCTTTGTAATCATCATCATCTTACACTTTATGTTAGTGACAAGGGTTTCTGAGTTGTGTGGCAGAAAGCTTATAATAACTAATGGAGATCTTTAACACCGTTTTGATCATTTAATTTTCCACATTGCTTTGCTGCTTATCACACAGTTGACAAAGATTGGAGCACGGTTCCTGTTCATCTCAGGGCTGTTTGTCTGTGGTGGATGTGCAGTTCTTTTTGGGTAAGCAATGTCTTCACATCAGTTGTTTTTTTTTACAGTGATGTAAGTTTTGTTCTTGGACAATCATTACTGGTCTGAGTCAGTTATTGAGCACCACCATTAAGCAAGACAATGAATGTACTTGTAACCAGGAATCCGGTATGGTGGTATAATGGAACTCTGAATCTCTTAAGACATATTGATGTTTATCATCAAAGTAAGGCTGTTCTACCAAAGGTTTTCTTCTCATTTTAAGGGGTATTAAGAGTGTTCTTAGTGGAACTATGTATGTTACATGATTGAGTTTAATTCTTGCTGCAGCATTTTACATTTGTGCCCTTCTGGAACAATCTTCATTGTCATGTGTTTTGTGGTGCGCACAGTGGAAGCTTTGGCGGCTTCTGCATTTGTTACCTCAAGTTTTGCTATTATTGCAAATGAATTTTCTGGACAGGTTTCTACAGTGTTTGTAAGTGTGAATGTTTATATCTTTTTCTTTTTGAAACACAGTTAAAATGTTTGCACACAGTCTCAATCTCTCGGTGTTTCAACTGGTTATAGATGTATGTTTGAAGATAATTATATATATCTCTCTCCTACTTTCATCTAACAGTCATGCCCCTTTGCACAGAGAATATGCCTTATGACCCTATACTCAGGTTCAAATATAGAAAAATGTACAATTGCTTATAGATTGTTGTTGAACATGCTGTTTTATATTGTCAATGTGCTTGTATCTCCCCAATGTCATAATAACAGTGAGACATTGGCATTAAAGATGTCATGTCTTTTAAACAGGCACTTGCATGCACGTAAACCACTCTTCCACATTCTTCAACACACAAAAATGAACAAGAAATCTGAAAAAAATAAGTGTATTTATCTATATTCAGTGGCAAAGGAACCAGGGGGGCAGGGGTGGGGGCATGGGGGCAGCCATCCCATCAAAAGGGGACAAGAATGTGAATGTCATTCACTCTCAGCATTAAGTTTGTACCCCCAAACCCGAGCATCTTCCTATGCCACCCATAGTTTTTAAGTGTTTTAGACAAAATGAAAATATTTTAAAAAACTTTCTTTAAATTGCTTCAGTACTGTTCATTTTATGAGAAGATTCTCAAATTAGGCAACAAGAACCCTTCAAGCAAAAGTAATTATGCAGAGAAATATGTAACAAAGAAAAAAAAAAAGATTAAAATTGCAAAAAGGGACAGTTGAATTAAATAGCTCATTTTATTTTTTTACTTCATCATTAGCAACTTTGTAGTTTAACATGGTTCTCATTTACTAATAGTTGATATTACTGATAATGTTTGATCTTGCAGGGTATGCTGGAAACTTTACTGGTCTGGGACTTATGGTTGGACCACCAATTGGAGGTGCCTTATATGAAGTAAGTATCTTAAGGTGTTAAAATCATAAAATTTGTACAATAAAAAATCTTTATTAATTCTTTTCATGAAATTATTTTAGGTTATCTGTTTTCCAGCATCTGCTGTTTTAATCAAAGACTTGAAGTTGCTATTGCAATTAGATCTGCATTTCAACTGATTTGAGACAGGTGTTTTGAGGTAGTTGAGCTGTAACTATGAAGACATTTGCAGGTGTAAGCTGCAATACAAAGTTAACAAAATATTCTCCAATGTCCTGTTGCAGTTGGGAGGCTTTGGTTTGCCATTCTGGGTGATGGGGTCTGTACTGATCTGTGCCTCAGTGATCACTATGATTCTACTTCCAGATATACCAGGTACATGCTCTTACTTTGCCCTCCCCATGTTTGACTGACATGCAAATATCCTGTGTTTTTGTAATTGGATGCAAGATGAAACTGGGCTGAGTACTTTTTCAATCTCATTTCAAATTCTACAGCTGAACCATGTTCACTAAACACTCTGTGTCATGGTTAACCCTTTTCCCGCTGACATTCTCATTAATTCTCCCATACATGCTTTCTACATTGCAGTCCCTAAGTAGCGAAGAGGTTAAAATAACCTAAAACATGGAGGGAGGGACTGGTCCGTGAGACATACTAGATACATTGGAAAAACTAGACAAAATTTGCAACAGTGGCACATGTATAACTTAGATCTGTTTTGAAGTTGACTGATCGAGTGGGTACAAGTTTTTGTGGGAAAAGATTGTAACTGATAACTTACCAACTGAGAATGGCAGAGAAAAGTGAACTTAACGGTTGTGTTCTTGACCCTAATAATAATAATTATTATTCATTCTTGTCATTTTAGATAAACCACATCCTAGAAAAGGATCTGTACTACACCTCCTTACCAATCCTCTTGTCATAGTCTCTGTCTTGATCATTGGAAGTGGTTCGTTTTCACTTGGTTTCTTGGAACCCACACTTGCAGATCATCTGAGTCAGGTATTAAAAAATATTCTTTGAAGTCTTTGTTGGAAAGCCATTTTTTCAGCTTTGAAACTTTATTATTTGAGATCTTCACACAAAGAATCATAGGACAAAAAAAAAATTGTATTGAAAAGCTTTTGGAAGGAAGAGTATGTAATCTTTGTGTTTAGAATGAAGTTTTTAAATAGTTGAGTTGTAATCAATCCCCTGCCTACCAACTTGATTTGTTTGACTATATGCTAATTATCTAAATTAATGTTACTTTTTTGAGAGGTTCTTTCTTTTTTTCAAATATTTCTTCATAGCTATGAGTCACAAAAGTTTAAAAACCACATTTTGTTTGGCCATACAGTTTTGTTTTTGGGTTGTCATGTAGATGATGCTGACAAACTAGTAATTATGTTGTCTATATAAAGTAACATTTTAAAGAAACCAGAGAAAAGCTAGACATCTTACATATATCTGGAAACATTTGGTCTTCAATGTGCAGTTCAGCTTGCGCACAGTGTATATTGGCCTGATTTTTGTGATAGAGGCAGCTTTGTATGCCATAACAGCACCATTCTGGGGTTATCTCAGTGATACTAAGGTAGGTTTTTGCTTTGGATTTTGTTTGGTGGGGTGGGGATGTGTGAAAAAAAGAAAGTTTGAGATATTTTTCTATCCCTTATAAACACTCACCACACCCTTTCTCCTACATATAAACATACACACACAACTACACATACACAGTACCCTGTCTCCACTGATTCAGTATCTAGTTTCCATGTGTGCAATAACATGGTGAAATCCAGGAACTGAAGTGTGCCCAGCACTTGACTCATCTCCCTTTGTATTCCTGTCCATGCATTCCTCAATTGTTCTTCTCACTGTTCAATTAGTTGCTACATTATTGCAATTATGGCATTTGGTATTATCTGTGGTTTCATGTTACCACAGTAGATCTTGGAACATATTACCTGCAGCCTATTGTTTGTTTTGGCCATCTTGTTTGACTTTTTTTTTGCTTCCTGGATTTTCTTGACTACTTCGTAATAAATTAAACTTCCTCTGTTCCAGTGCTGACTTCCTTGTGCCTCTAGCATTTATTATTGTATCTTGTTTTTATTAAGGACTTTGAGCCTGCCTGATGTTTGCTATAAAAGTCTTATCATTATATGGGAACACACTATGTATCTATCTGTATATATTTTATAGATAAAAACACATGCATACAGAATGTATTTTATGTAGTGTATGTTGTTTCAGCAAGTTTGATCAGTTCAGAGAGAGAATTTTGCAGTCTGAGCATGTCTAAAATTGTTTTGTTATGCAGGGTTTGTCCTACTCACTTGTCATAATTGGCAGCATTGTAAACTGCATAGGCTTCCTCCTGGTGGGCCCATCTTCTCTTCTACCATTCCTTCCTAGGCAAGTGCTTGTTTGTTATTTATTGGTTTATTGCACTAATGGCATGTGTATATTAACTGCTACCCTGACTTGCTCTCATTATTTATTCTCATAAAAGTAATTCAATTTTTTTCCTTACATAAATAGGTTTTGCTATTTGTTTTTAAAAAAATTCAAAAAGTCAATGGCCATTAATATGTTCTTAGCACAGAGCAATACACATTAAGATATTCATTTACGTGCATTCACCCCTCACCACAAGAGCATGCCAGTCTACTAAAATCTGAAGCAGTTGAAGGTTTGCATCTGCTGTTCCTCATTTGAATACTGATTGCACAAGCAGAGTAATATTGACCCATATGTTAAATATGTAAATGTATCCAGCATTTTAAGCATTAGCCGTTTTGAAGAACTGATGAATGATTATTGCACAGTGAGCTCTGGCTGGTTATTGTCAGCCTGGTGGTGATGGGACTGGGTATTGGTTGTGCTTTGGTTCCAACACTGCGATGTTTGCTTATTGGTGCACAGTAAGTATGTTCTGGAGAATGCAAATCTTGTTTAGTATGAAATTTAATGCAGACTTCTTTTATGTCAGCTGTAAGTTTTCATAACAGACCTTTATCAAGATTTTTATGCTTCAAAGTTTGTATAGTTTGGTTGTGCTAGTTCAGAAAACAGTTTTTCAAATAGAAACAGGACATCCTTAAAATGGGTCATTAAAAGGGAATTTGTTTGCTGGGTTGGCACCTTTATTTTTGTTTGCTGTATCCTGCAAAAAGACTCTTTTCTTAATGCTTCGAAATATGTAAGTTAAAAATAATTTAGAGATTGTGAGGGTATTTTTTTAAAATACAGCATCAGAACTAAAGTATATTGACTGTTTGACAGACGTGTAGGTTATGAGGAGAATCTTGACACCTTTGGCATTGTGTCTGGTCTCTTCAACTCAGCATTTTCCTTAGGGTAAGTAAGAACATATTGTACTTCCTACTTTGTTTAATTATAATCCTTATAATTTTTTTATTCATTGACATCTTTTCTCTTCCTTGAATATGACAAAAAACTTTGTGGTAACAGGACATTTATTGGACCCACAGTAGGGAGCATTATAGAAGAACACAAAGGATTTGCTTTTGCAGCTACCACCACTGCTGCCTTGTTTGCAGTCTCAGTAAGTATAATGGCAGTAAATTATTGCTAGTTTCAAAATCCTTTGTTTTGGAATGCTCACTGCTTATAATAGGGAGTTTTGGAACAGAACTGAGTAGTTGAGCAATCTTTACTGGGTTTGATAGAATCATTTTAAATATATATGGTAAGAAGGGAGCTATTTTAAAAGACATATGCATTATTGGTATCATTTATTAAGTGAAGGTTCTTTTTGTATCCACTTCTATCTTGATATAAATATGTGTACATTAATGAACATCTAAAATTAAAAAAAGTTTGTTTGACAGATCTTAACTAAGTATAAATAAGCCACTGTATTTATAACAAAATTGTTATGCATGGTCAAGAACAATTTATGTAGTTGAAGTCCAGTGCATTCAGATTTGTGTATGCATATGCACAGGTGACAGTATTATGATTAGGAGCTATTATATCACTTAAGGTCACCCTTTATGAAAGCATAAATATCCTTAAATTCACTTTGTTTTGTTTCACTATGTTGCAGGCTGTTTTCTTTGTATCATATGTCATCATTGAAAAAACCTGTCTCCCTAATCTTTCTGGTGATTCAGTACCAATTCAGGAGCATGTCAGATCTCAGACATTGGAAAATGCAGCTGGTTGTACATCAAGATCACATAGTCCTAGTGGCAGCAACATGCAAAACAGTGAAACAATTTAGTACCTCATCTTAGGAATAACGTGTTCACGACCATAGCTAAACTTGTTTTCAGTCACAGCCATAAATGCAGGTTTGATTGTGTCTGCAGGTTGTAGGCTTTTAAATACTCTCAGGCCATTGAGGTTTTTTGTAGATGATGCACTGTCATTTTTTCTTTTTTTAATTTTATGATTGATCCTGTAGACCTATGGACACTTACACTTTGTATTTGGACATTTCCAGAAATGTGTTTGACTAGTGTGACTTGTTTTTTCAAACCAATCATTCATCGCCTTCATCTCTCGATTTATGTCTGTGTAGTCTGAAACACCTTTAATTTTTCTCTCTAGTTTACTGCGCATTTTTTACAAATTTTTGTCTGAAGTCTTCATAAACCTGCATTTCCTCAGGTGACATCCATTGTTGTCTTCAAGCACACTTTCCACAGGAATTTTCCCACGTCAGATCAAAACTATTGTTATGTGTGTGTGTGTATATAATTAAGGAGATAATTTATAGTTGAAAATTTAACAATTTTGTTACATTTCTCAGGAACTGAGATGTCGGCTTTTTGCATACAAAGCTCTTAGATCTGCCAGTCTTACATAGCTTATTTTCATTGAACTGTACCTTGCACCTTATCAGTAAGTTTGAAATGATTCCATCAGCATGTGTACTTTTGGTGGGTGCTGCCACACTTGATTAATTTTTAGTCCAAGATTATTTGAAAATATGCTTATTTTGTTTTTCTGATCATCTTAGAATATGACTGTCATGAAGGCTTTATTTTTCCTTCTAGATATATGAAGAAATAATGTATAATGCTGAAAATTGTATTTTAGTGTTGTCATTTCATATATCATAACTTTTGCTGCGAAACATTTATTGTTACTAACCCTTTTGTATTCCATTTTCACAGTGTATATTGTTTTTAATGTTCTCACTCTTAAGACAGTTGCACCATCTGGCTTTCAGTTCTGATGAGAACTTTTGATAGAAGGTAACCTTAAGGTCTTAAGTAGGCTTGTTTCAAGCTGAAAGCGGATAAAGAAAGACAGTTGTTTATCTGTTTTTAATTTACGGTAACTAATAAATATATCACCATGATATAGCCTTCAATTAAAAATAGGGATTCTCTGCTAGAAACAAATATGGCATTAAATTGAGATAGATGTATCAGTAAATGTAAATGGGTTTGACAAATCTGCAGACAAGAGAATGAAAAAGTTTCGCCATCACCACCAACAAAATATATGAGTATAGCTACAGAGTGATGAAAATATGTTAAATTGATGAAGAAAGATATTGCAAAGTTCCCAAAATAGCCCTTGTTCACATCATTATTTTTATGTAAGTGATGTGTTAGGGGACAGCACTGTGGAAGTTAATGAGGCACACAAATTATATAGACAAATATTACAACAGGTTTTGTAATCAACATATCAGGATTTGTACTTATTTGATGTGCATGATGTACGTCAATGATTGTTGAATATTTATATGATCTCTTCATGGAATTGTTTATTAAAATGTTAAACATGTTTTGAAAAGCTGCCAATCAAATTTTCAGTACAATTTGCTTTTTATTGTTGCACTATTGTGTCTTCATTCAAATGGACCAGCATGTAATGAAAATGTGTCTGTGGGTAAATCAGATTGTGTGTCAGTAAGCAAGTTTGACTTATTACACTGAGTACATTGGTGTGAGAGCTGGATGCTCTATAGGCATGCAAGCTGGAATTTGCATGGCAAATTGACTTGGGTTGACATGATAACATGAGATCTTTCTGTGCAATTATTTCCTGGGAGCTAGAGGTCTGGGATTTATTTTTTTTCAGTTCTCTTCCCTTCTTGAAATGCAAGACTGCGATATATTCTAAACATTTAGTCTGCTGGGCTAAAGATAGATTGGCTGCAAGTTTGAATATATCAAAGATACCACACCTTTTAAGCTAAGCAATTACAGTTAGTTGATTCAAAACAGATAAGAAAAAGGTTAAAATGAAGCAGAATAGTAATGTAACAGTTTTCAATCTCATTAATCTTACAGGTTTGCTTGTTTCATTAGGTGGATTGTTCCTTTTCAAGATTTTAAGATTTTTTTTATTATTCAAGTCTTATTTGTATAACTTTAATGACATTCCATTTTCAAGTGTGTGCACACACACACAGAGCTTGATTTCAACTACTGATTGAACTGTCTGAGCAAAAGATACAAAGCACATGAATATTTTTATTATTTTACTGTTACTTGAAATAGTGTTATTGAAGTTATGAACTGATCCCTACCTTTGGAATTGTTGCAAGTACTTAAGTGTGGCTGTTAATCAGGTAAAGAGTGACATTAGCAATGGTTTTCATTATTGCACGCAATCCAGTTATTCATCTGAAGCCAAAAGCTAACACTTCTAGCGCTATTAACACTTTCAGCAAGACTCTATATTCATCAGTTTCATGTCATTGTCTGCATGTGATATATGCATACATACTTTTTTTTACCATGATTTTGTTGATCCCAGCATGTTATAGAATTGTTATGCAGTGGATTAAGTTTTTGTTGCACGGACAAACTGTATTTTTCCTGTGTCAGGTTTGCATTATTTATGTTCAAAGTCTGCTGTTGGTGTTATAATAATATCAAGCTGAATCACAGGGTGTGAGGACAGGTTGAAAGGTGACGATAACAACAGTTGTCTGAAAGTTAGGTTTATCTGTTGCAGTCTCACCTTTCACAAGTGAAGTGAAATCACGTGTGAAGACAATCCATAATGACCTGCTTTCATATCATACAGATTCTCCACCTTTCTGCCTTTCTGCCAAAAGTGTTGTGTGGAGACAGCAGGAAAGGTTTAAGGGAACGGGGAGTTGGGAGGGGATATTATTGTTGTTGATGCTGTTGTCTCCCTGACCAGGTATGTGGGCATGTGCACGGTATGTGGTACACAAGGCGCTGTGCAGTACCCACGGCCTGTATGTCCGCTGGTGTTAGCAGACATCAGTTTTGTTTCATGGTTCCACACAGCATTGTATTGCTGAACTGTTACCTTTTGTGATCAAGTTTATAACAGGTATTTAATAAAGGATCATGTTTGATATTTTTTGACTGAACCATTGCCATATTTGTTAGATTATTATGAACTAAAAATATAAAATATGACTTGTTTTATGAAAGATGAAAGAGTGTGTTAAAAGAAATGGTAATGGTCGTCCCTTAACTTTAAGCCTTTTTTTTTTTTAGTTCATTGGGGGAGGGGTGTTAGAGATTCCACTTTTCTAGGAGCCACCGTTGCTGTGAAGATGGCGTCAGTTTCCTCTCTCATTGTTTTACCTTTCCCCAGTCCTCCCTGAAGTCAGGTTGCTGGGTTGATTTGAGGGGGGAGGGGATAGGAAGGTGCGCTGCGTCACACGGGGATCAAACCGTCGCGCTTTGGGGTTCCAACGCTTGTGCTCAAACCACTCTATCCGTTCTGCCGTGTGTGTATGTGAGAGAGAGAGAGGGGGATGTTTTATTAGCGTGTGTTACATATGTTAATCCTTCCTAGCTGCATCTGGTTTGGAGTTTCTTCCCTTGACACCATACCTGTCGTTGGGATGTTGCTTCGCCGTCACCTCCAATTATCTTTAGCTTCTGGCGGTTGCGCGTCTGCCTTTGTTTACTGTGCAAAAAGATTTATAGCCATCAAAGTCAATCTCAGACGAAATGTAGGGAACTGCGAAGTCAAAAAAAGGTTCAGACCTCTGTGCTAATTTTGGCGCTAAAGAATTCATTAACAATTTGTCAATACATTCTTTGGTGCAAGGCGGGTATCGCTGACGAAATATCGATGAATTCTTTTTAGGTATGAGAGGAAAGAAAGAAATGTTTGGAGTTTTTCAGTTTTTTTTCTCAATTTTTCTCCCCGATTCATGACTGAACAATACAGACATGAGATCAGAGGCGCCGGACTCTTGATTATGTACATCACATTTGACCCTTTGACCAATGACGGGCACCGGTCACACGTGCACCCGCTATTGCATCACTTACACGCATGTGCGGGCGACGTGCAGAGAGATGTCATGGCAGAGGATCGCTCCCACTCACACCCCTCCCTCCCACCAAAAAAAAAAAAAGCAAGACGCAGAAAGACTTTTGTCTTGTCTCGCAACATGCATGTCTGTCGGCAGCTTCCCCACCAAACCTTTTTCCGAGGCTGTCGGTTGTAACTACGGAGAAAACTGCGCTGACGGCAGCTCAACACGTGGGCATGGGTGCAGCGGGTGGAGGAGCGAGCAGACTTACACGTTGCCTGCTATAGTCGGCATCTCCACCAACACGTGGCACCGGCACGAGCAGCATGCACCCCGCACGTCGCGCACCCTCACCGCTGGTGCGTACTACGGGTACGTGGTGCTGGTGCCGGTGCTGGCGCCACGTGTGTGAATCCTGACGCGAGGATTAACTGCGTCTGGGCGCGATGTTGGGGTGCCGCATGCAATCCACCCGGTTTCTTATGAAGTTGTTATCGAAACTGATGTTCCAGTGCAATGAAATGTTTGATACATAGTAATTTTAAGTTTAAAATATTCCTGCTTCTTTTAAGCCCAGCTTGAGATATTGGTTATAGAACGTGGAAGTTGTTGCAGCAAGATTGGTAAAGGTGGTTGTGGTGATGGTGGGTGGGGGAATGATATGTGAACATTCGAGTGCGTGAAGAAAAAAGAGCACACATATCAACAGTGTGGGAGAAAAGTACACATTGAGCATCCACATATGTTTTCCACTTCAGTGTGAGGGCAACTGTTAAGATCCCATCAGCAAAAGTGCATCCGTAAAACAGCTCTCAGTATCTCATCAGTGAGAGATCAACTGTCAATAAGTATTAGCGAATGGTCAGCAGCCAAGACCCTATCGATGAGAGGTCAAACTGTCAACACCACGTCCTCGTAACCAAGGACACCATTGGCAGTCACTGGTCGGTGGGAGGCTTCGGCCAAGCTGTGTACGCAAGCCTTTACAAAACTTGAACTTTTTCCTTTCTTGTTTCCATTCATTCAATCATTTATTTTCATTTCCTTTTGTTTGTTGCTTTTATAACCCAGCAGTCTGGCTGCTGCATCGTTCAGGTGTTTAGAGACGAAGCCAACAACAACAATAATAAAAAAACAATTCGTGCACAAGAATTCCTGTCTGCGATTTGCTGACTGCGGGCCCACGGAGCATCACCAGAGCGGCTGCCGTTGACTGCAGCACATCGCTGAGCCCTCGCCCCGTCGTCGTCGTCGACTCAGCCGCTCGATCAGAGTTTGAAAAACTTCCAAGCTGGCTCTACCACCTGCCTGTAGGTTTCCTGTCCCCTTTCCTCACCTCGACCCCACCTACTCTTTCTGTATCACCATGAGATCGATCATTTCAATCGCTGGACTTTTTTCCCCCCAAGGCTTTATGTCACAAGAAAATCTTTGCACAAACATTCAGGCCTCTTGTGAACATTCTTCTCCCTGTGTTCATAGCGGTTTGTATGTCATCCTGAGTGGATGATGTTCAAGATTACCCCCCAACTACCGCTAATTGTTCTGATGTCTCATCCCTGACAAACACTCGAAGCATACAACCATACACACCGACAAATTCTGGTCCACTGCACGGATGTCGGTTCCCTTGACGCCAACGAACTTGCCTGCGCCATCATTCCCCTGAAATAAATTTACGGTTGTCATTAATGTCGTGTCATTGTCAGGATCGGATTCTTTAGCGTGACAGTAACCTACAATCAGTTCTAGCGATAATTATAGAACCTACCTGAGCCTCCTCTCATCCATGGCCAATGAAGGTGCATCGAGCAGCAAGAGGTGGCTCAGGGAGATGTCGTGTCTGGATGCTGTACCTACATCAGGGACAGATCATACTGACCTTTGTGTACTTGGCGGGGAGTGCGTGTTGGCAGCAAGGCCAGGGGTAGTTTTGTCACGATGGAGGGTTGGGGAGGGATGGGGAGGGATGATAGCATTTATTGAGATTGTCAGGCAGAGAATCACGGGGCGGAGCGAACGTGTAACGCTGACATCATCATTGCCAAATGTTCATATGAAAGTTCAATGCTTGCATTGTGGACACAACAAAGAAATAAAATAGCTATGGGAAAGATCTTGTCATCAAAGCCAGTATTCGACAATAATAAAAAATAAATAAAATCAAGAACTATTCGTAACCAAAAAGAGATAAAATTCTCTGATGAATGACTTTCTTTTAAACTGGTTTATGCAGATGCACAACATAAGTTAATTACAAAGTGTTATTGTTATATAATAAATGGAGTTGGCCTTCACGGTGCATCGGTCCTGTGCTGACTCCACGCTTGCTCGCGCAAACAGCTCGACCATCCCCACTCAGGCACGCGCTTCATTCCTTGATGGGAATCCTCTGTAGTGCCCCATGCTACACATCCCACGATTGACAAAACAAAGACAAACACCGCTACTGAATATTCAGTGCTTCGCTTTACACTGCGAAAACATTCGGAGAAGATTTTTTTCAGTTTTGTCAGAGATCGGGAGGTGGTTCATCGTTGCACCGAGTCGACCATCTTGTTTTTCCCAATAGTAGTTAAATTTGTTGTCACTGATCCCTACTACAAATAATTAGTTAATTGTATTTGTATGTGATATTGTTACTTTCTCAACCTCAACTACAAATAATTAGTTCATTGTATTTGTATGTGATATTGTTACTTAACCTCATATCCAGAAAAGAAGAAAAGTGAAATGTAGTAGAGGTGTCTGTTTAATATCCTGCCCTCTGGGATTGATGATCCCTGGATCCTTAAATTTTTTTTTATTTTGTTACCTGAAGGATCAAACAAACATAAAACCAGGGACGCACAGGTCAAGAGGCTGGAAATTTACTGACCCTCTCTGGCGACAAGACAAGCAATGGTGAGCACTCGCCTCGAGCCAGCCATGCGTGTTCCCAGCTAAAATAAATGAAAGCCAACGTGCGCGTTCTGTTGACGTAGTTAACGGTTTCTCTACGTGCCCGGCTCGCCCGCTGGCTTGCAGATAACGATCCCATTCTGGGTGACGGTGTAACGTACTCAAACTTCCCAGCATGACGAAACGTCTCAGTTCAAACTTCCGATGGATTAATAAACATTTTCTTGGGTTTATTTATCAAAACAAGCTCAAAGCATATTGTGAGTTGCATAATTCTGCTTTTGCAATGTTATAATGTTTCGTACTTTACTTTTATTTCAAGCAAAATGCCAATCGAAGATTCACATGACCGATAAGCTTTATTTTTCTTCGCTTCGTGACGAGTCGTTTAATTTCGCTGCTGTGCCTTCGAATAGTTTGCTGATATTTTCAAAATATCATCGGTCGTGGTATAGAATAGCGTACTATTCGAAGGCACAGCAGCGAAACCAAACGACTCGTCATGAAGCGAAAGCTTATCGGTCATGTGAATCTTCGATTGGCATTTTGCTTGAAATAAAAGTAAAGTACGAAACATTATAACATTGCAAAAGCAGAATTATGCAACTCACAATATGCTTTGAGCTTGTTTTGATAAATAAACCCAAGAAAATGTTTATTAATCCATCGGAAGTTTGAACTGAGACGTTTCGTCATGCTGGGAAGTTTGAGTACGTTACAACGGCGTGAGTTGAGAGCATCTTCCTCACCCGGGTGTTGGGGAGGGTAGCAGAGAGTGGTGTTCACTGCATGTCAGCTGCAGTTTACCTCGCTGCGGCAAATGACTGCTATAAATAGCCCTGATCGACATTCTCTTTCGGGCGCAGGAGCTAAATATAGCTGGAGGCCATTTATGACGAGGCTGGAGCTGGAGGCGCCAAGCAAAGGGTATTAACTGCAGAGTTTATGAGGGAAGCCTGCTTGCGTTCCCAGGTTGCCACAGCGACCAACAGCCGCTGAAACGTGCTCGGGAACAAAGGAAAAAAGTAAGAAGAAGAAGAAAAAAAAAAAAAAAAGATGCGCGGACGGCCCGTGGCGAGGGTGTCACGTGACAACACTGCCTTCACACCATCTCTACAAATCCTTCTTCATGTCTTCTCTCCCTGCCGTCCCTTACAGGGCGTGCACACGCACTCATATATGGATAGGATACAGAGTAGACAAAATTCTCAGACTTTGTAGATATATTGCTCGTGAACTGAGTAGACAAACTGCTCGTAAAGTCATGGTCTAATCACAGGTATTTATGCACTAACACAATATACATTATTATTATTCCCCTAAGTACTGAGCAGGTCATCATAGAGGGACTTACACTTGCATCTCCAGGACTTGCTCTTGAAGTCGGTGATGTTAGTAGAAGATCACAAGCATCCCAGTCCACATTGCCACTTTGGGCTATATATATATATGCACACACTAACCAAATAAAGCTATTCCTTTGAGACACCTCCGGCGGCAGAGCCCGTTTAAATTAATTCGATATGATAATAATTATAATAATTATCACATTTATATAGCGCCTTTCTCCAGCATCAGTCGGTAGAGTTCCTTTGCATAGAGACGCGCGATTGCACTTTGTTAAGACATCTTCGTGAATACACAAACATGCAAACACAATGCACAGCAGGATAAACATAAAGTTGATTGAGGGAGTGCTTAAACCACAATCAAAATGTAGGCTCAAAGCGCCCCCATGCTCCCCCAAAAAGCAAACAAAGTCATGGACGCTGGTCTGGAAGCAGAGCCTGTCGCCACTCATGTGAAGAAGGTGGACATCAGCACAGATGCGGTCGGCAATGAGTCCATTTCATTAAATATTCTCTCAAAAGTTTTGCTTAGAAAAGTAGCTGATATCACCAGAAATAACAGCCCCATACAAGCTCCCTCAACGACACTGGGGTGTTAATTGTTCTAAAACTATCAGATTGAAACTCCACCTTTACTTGTTAACCACCTGAATCTGCCTTAGTCAAAACAAAAATGAAAAAAAACTTCCTTTCTCTTTTCTCTTCTTCATGGCTTGGTCCAAATACGTTCGAAAAGGTCAGAAAAAATCCAACGCTGGATGAAACAAAAACATCGCGAATAAATGCAAATTAATGTAAAATTATGCCTACTAAATTGGACACAAAGTGAAGTAGTGGCGTGGTAATCAGTAGTAAGTAGCAGGGAGGATTTACATGCAGCACGCATGCGCGGGCTTTGGGAACGTGTGACGGGGATTAGGTTAATGTGAACAGAACCCGATAATCCTCCATCTGTTTCATCCTGCCGCCCCGCAAAGCTGCTGATTCCTTCGGTGTGTGCGCGTGCACTCTCCCTGGCTTGCATTGTGCAGCGGGGTCACCGGGGTCAGCGGCATCTGACCGTTGCATCTTTTAGACGCTGAAATGAGATGTTGCAGGGTATCGCACGCACTGACACCTGGGAAGGGTGGTGAAGGCGAGGAGATGATTCAGTGTAGATTGTTTAAAGATGTATCTTGTAATGAAATGTCTGGGATGTGTTCAGTGCAAGATTGTATTTCCACTAAAACTAAGTGTGCAACTCTCTAATCAGCCATACAAACGTCACTAAGCACAGTAAGAGGTTAAAAAAGTACACGTCACAATTGTACATGGCAAGTTCTTGAAGTCTACAGCCCAATTAGATATCTGAGATGATATGCTAATTAGGCGCGTGGGTGAACACTCGTCTGCTTCACTATTTTGCTCACAGTCTGTATAACCGATTATCTTGTGAACTAACGGGTGTTTCTCAGATTCTGGGAAACAGTTCTTTGTACTGATGTTCTGATTTGCAATATGAAAAAGGTTTAGCCTTGTTACAGACATTTAATTCCTGCATAACCTCCCATATGGAGCCCGCACGAGTGGAGACCTCTCGCCACACCAATACTACGTCGTCGAGGGCGGCGGGTAACTGTCTTTGATCCCTCATCCCCAGTTTACATCCGGGACTCTTCGCATCATCACAAAACTATCAGGCGGGCTTGGAGACGGCTCTCAGTCTTCCGCTTCTACGTCAGCAGCCGACGTGAGGTCAGAGGGCAGGCAGCGAGTGGGTGACTCGTTGTCTGCATCTTGTCATGCTCGCACAGCAATGAAGTTCCCCGAGAAGGAATTTAAAAGCAATGCAAATGAGGACACACTCCATTATCGCAGCAGAAGGGCGAGTGCCTGCAGACTTCTTGTGGGTCGGAACAACAGCGGCGAGAGAAAGGGTTGTCTTAAAAAACAAATCGAAGAACCATCTATGTGTTTTTTTCAAGTTATTCCCTGCCTTTGAACAGCAACAATTTTCTCTGAGTTCTGAAAAAAATATGAAATGTTGACAATATTAAAAACATACAATGGCAAAAACTATTGTGATACAGTGTACGATGACAGAAAACAATATAACACTGGCAATGTACAATGACAGAGCCAATTACAATGCAACCGTATTGTATGATATTCTACAATTATGTGTAATGACAAAACCATTATAATAACATGTGCAAGTGCAGAAAACAATACAATATTGACAATGTACAATGATAGGAAGGGTTAGAATTATATATAATAACAGAAACAATTACTTTACTGAAATAGTACAATGACAATAACTATTACTATACTGATAATATACAGTGACAAAATAATTACAATGCTGGACCTACAGGAAGATATCCTTTGTTATTTCAGCTATATACACCTTCTGAAGGCTGGTTCATGTGAATGAAGTATGATCGTATGCAGGCTTAAACTGTGATTGTATGAAAGTCTGGTTGGTGATGAGAGTTCTGGCAGGTTTGTGAATGTGTGATGGTATTTGTTGGTGCTGTGTTGTTTTCATAATTAATAATTATATAACTGTGTAAGTTGCTCTAATTGTTTTTTCCAGGATAAATACAGTATTGTAATTAATTTTTTCACACAATATCTGAGCACAAACCGGTGACAAGCCTCACAGACGAGAATGATCTCCATCTTTCAGTTCATCCTCTTCCTTTGGCTTCTGACTCGGATCAAAAGTTTCGGGTTAAAAGCCGTTGCCTGCTTGTGCGAAAGGTTCAAACAGGTTGAACCAGGCTGAGGGTCTCATAAAGCAACTCCCTGCACATCAGGGAATCAGCATGTCCAACCATCATCATCGTCTTCTTTCCTTTTTAATAATTTACATCATCGACCCACCTCAAGACTGACGTCAGTCTTTGAAGAGGGCGATATTAACAAGAAAAGAAGAAATGAAAACGAAACAATGTCAGTAGCGGTCCGACATTTTTTATTCTCCTGAAATTAATTGTATCGGAGATCTGTTTGGCCCTGAGTAGCTCTGAGCAGTCTTCGTAAAGCACGGTATCTTCTTTGATTCCTCGTGTGAGTGAGGAGGAAAAACGCGGGTGCAAAAAGTGACCAGCCCCAATGACGTCACGTGCACCCCAGAGGCTAGACTAATTACAACTTGAAGGCTGGAAAAAAAGATGGTAAAAGCCCCAAAATTTCCATTGAAATCACTGAAGCTTTATTTTTCCACCAGCTCTAAACACCCGCTGGGCTTCTCTCCATCTTCTGTTGGATGATGGGATTGTGGAAGTCGCCTGCAGACCTCGGTTCAGTCGGTGATAATCAACGTGACCAATACGTGAACAGTACGTGAACAATAAGGACTTCCGACTCTCCGGAGGATTTTATCATCATTTGAAACTTACAAGACAACTTTTTTCAACGGACTGCTTGCAGTAAATTACTCAGGAGAGTTATATATATATACTTGAATAAGGTCAAGACAACGGCAGGTAACGCCCACAATTATTTGCAGGAAATTACCTGTGTACCTTTGTTTTCAATAAAAAAAAATAATTTTATACATTTACACTATTATTTGTGCTTTGAAGTGGATGACATCTTCGCACTTAAAACCACGACTAGCGGTGATGTTATTTGCTTATATCCACTTAAGCTGGGGTGCACTTTAGCATTATGCAACAGGTCAGGAAGTTGCTAGCTCACAGATTGATAAGTTTTGAGTAGGTCATAAGTTTGAGGCAGACAGGCAGCCTATCTGTAATCAGCGAAATGTTGTAAGAAATATTTGTTCGGGAAAGATTTTTTCTAAGCTATAGTACACATTAATTACAAGTAAATACACACGCGTACATGCATACATACACACATAACACTTGTATTAAAAAAAACAATGGCTAATAACAATCAAGAATCTTTAATAATTTCAGCTTCAAAACAGCTTGTCTCAAACATTACATAGAGTACAGTTGTACGCAATCACGCCCACGCCCACGCATGTGTGTGTATGTGTAAAAGAGAGAGGATAGTGACTACAGAAGTGTGCAAAATTGTTTGAATAGGTTAACTGAATGATTAAGAAATTAATGTAAAATAATTTATTAAGGACTGATTTCAAAGATATTTTTACATGAACAAACTTTAATAAGCTTATGAAAACATCTGTTGTCGTTTTCAGATTTTTTCAAACAAAACTTATTTGAAATTACAATATTGGTATCAATATCCCCCTTTGTCATCTTCTCTGTGTTGAAACGAAGATATTTCCAAGTCAAACGAAAGTTTCTCGCTTGTTCTCTGTTATTTATTTACAGTATTTTTGTTATAGGTTCTTGGATAAATAAAACATTAATACAAACAAATCAAAGCAAAGACTATGAATATGAGGCACGATAATTAATTTTTTTGAACGAGCTTCTTCCTTTCTACTCCTCCTACTTCCCTCGTCAGGAACAGATCAGTCAAAAGTTCTTCGATTCCAGGTAATGACTACATCGTTTCCGGTTTTGGCCTTTGGAGCTGAGCTTTGCATCGAGTTCACAGAGATTATGAATGAGCTGACTGGGTTAGTCCTGTCTGAAGGTGCTGTGTGAGTAAATATATATAAACGCTGTCAAACGTCTACAGAGTTTCAACACAAGTTTTTCTCGTCCACAAACATCAGCCAACCCCGCTCCTCAACTTGAGTGCAAACTTGCTGAGTGCCAACACACTTCGGAACAGGCAGACGATTGTATGCAACCCTTTATGCATAAATATCCATTTCAAGTATTGTTGTGTGGACACACCCGCCACAGACGTCAGTGCAGATGCTGATGTACCCAGACATTCATAGGAAAATCGAAAAGGCACACGCGCGGTGTGGAATTTAATTCGTTGCTGAGTCATTAGCGCTGGGGAGAGCGGAGAGTAGGAAGCGTGTCTTGGCTCCTACAACAGCAACCACCACCACCACCACCACCACCACCACCACCACCACCACCACACCACCACCACCACCACCACCGACACATCAACATACAGCTTTCCCGTGCTGCAGCTAGCACTAACATCATTACATTGCCATCACCGAAGTGCTTCCGCTGTTAAGTCGTACATGCTGATTTCAAGTGATATATCTTTATATTTATATAAAAGCTTTTCAATGCTGTCTTGCAACATTATGCAGACACGAGCATCGAAGTAAGGCTGAGATTCTGAAATAATTTGATAAAAAAAAAAATTCATTTTTTGTTGCTGTCTGAAAAGATCATCACACTCTTCTCACGCAGAACAAAATTACAAAGCCAAGGAATTACCAGCATGGTGCCGCTTGGTTTCCTAGTTACCAAGGTAACCAGAAGGCATACAATTGAGTGAGTAGTCTATATCTTGGTGAATTTCAAGAGACAAAATTATACCAGGAGATGTCTGAAGAATTGTCCTTCTGGGTTGATGTTTGATTCGCCGTCCCTCTGGGTGTTCCGGGTTTAAAGCTATGCAGGTGCAGCTATATAACATTCACTTACTGCGATACTTTATTGCTATTTCCTTTCCTTCCATCTTCTCTCTCACCTTCCCCACTACCCGACCGCGTGTTTTCTTCAAAGAGGTGAGAAACAGTAATTTTGTTTAAAAGTTTTGTTTTTACTGCTATTATTTTCATCATATGAACAACAGTCTATAGCACATTTAATAGATACGGAGTTCGTTTTTTTTTCTTGTCCTTGTAAAGCTGTAATGTAGGGATGATTTCGTTCTTCTCTCATGGCGATGTTTGAAGGCTTTCATCTCGAGAGTGGCAAGAGGGTTGATGCCGAATGAGAATGGTCCAACGGGACTAGACTAAACAAGAGGTGCTGAGTCACTGGTGGAAAACAGTAAAACATAAATTAGGCAAACACTTTCAAGTTTTCCTACGAGAACAGTGAGCAACACTGTTGCTTGCAGCGAACATTCTAGAGAAATACCAGACCGTTCTCTTCTCTACAGCGATCTGAACCAGGTCTTCTCTACTTAGTGGTACCAAGCGAGTGTTTTACCCACTACACCATCAGGTGTCCCCATTTTTTCTCTCTCTCTATCTCTATATATAACTATATATTCGTTTTTGAGGTATTGCCGAAAGGCACCACGGGAATGTTTAATGAATGACGTCATCAGTCGCGTCTTGGCAGGTGGACGTCGCGGTGCCCCCAGGTGGCGCTGTCGTTTGGGGTCTATTTTCGCCGCATGTCCCTTCCTTCCTTCCAGTCCCTCTGGCGCATCACTTAACACACTGAGCAGACTTCATTCACTCGCCTTCCTTCTGGTGCAGGTCAACACAACAGTTCTAGACTTTTCATTTCTCTAAAAAAAAAAAATGGTCAGGATTGTGTACTGATCGTCTTCTTGCTGGTTCTCCGTTTGTCCGCCAGGAGAGATATCGCACGCGTTCCCTGAGAATTCTCAGGTTACCCACTTGTTGGTTAATGCGGTCCTTCGTGAGAGCTTTGCTGAGCATGCCGGCAGAGCTTCTCGGAAATGTAGGGTCTCCGGAGTCTGAAACTTGATGTGTGGCTAGTGTGGCAACATCTCTAGTAAAACAAACAAACAAACAAACAAACAAACAAACAAACAAACAAACAAACAAACAAACAAACAAACAAACAAGCAAAAAATCAAACAAACAAAAAAAAAAAAACCAACAACAACAACCAAAAAAACCCAAACAAACAAACAAACAAAAGTCGCTATCACTGATGATACACTTGGCCTCCATGAGACCGTGATGTTACTAAAGCTCTAGGTTCTGCATCCAAGGGACTACAGTCCATCTCGCCTGCATCACAGAGTCGAACAAACCATCACCGCCACCACCAATGACGACAACGAGGATAATGCTGTTATCTTTAATTTACTGAACGCTAATTTTAGTGTATCTCACCCATACAGAATGGTCTCTACATCAGCATGTCTCTACATCAGCATCAGCGATGTCCTTTTTTTCTTCTTCCTTTCATCATTTCCCCTCGTGATTTCTTTGTGGATGGGAGAAGCAATCATTTGGTTTAAAATGTGCCTGGTTATTGCTATTATTTTCTCCATACGAACACCATCTGTGGCATATTTAATAAGTCCGGAGGCTCATTTTTTTTCTTAGACGTTTTATAATTTCTTTTCAGTTTCGCTCCTAGCCATATGTAGCGACTAGCCGCCAGACTCCAGACAACAATCACAAATCGAATACAAGCTGAATAAAAGATTGCAAAAAGTCGATAGACTAATAGAATGAAGACACTTTTCCTGACACAGTCATACATGCATTTAGACTGCCAATGCTCTGAGTGAGTGGGGCCTCCACTGCCTCCTCTTCCCCTGTCCACGTGACTCCACGAGAAAAAAGCAGTTGGCAAGAATGCCTCCATCACCCGTTCATTTTCAGCTTTATATATATTTATTAGGAAGCCCGTGTCTTCTCAATCATTCCTCTATACATTAATAACTGAAGTTTGGTGTAGATGTTTGTGCAGGTTTCGCTTGACTGGTCACGTGACAACCTTTAAATACCATGGCGTGACTCTTCATCTGCTCGCTGGCGAGGGTTTAATTTTCTTCCTTCGACCTCTGAGCCTGTTAAAGAGGATTTAATTCCTCGAATATGATTGGGTTCTACCTAATGGACAAATCAGTCAACGTTATCATCTCACGAGGAGCTTGAAATAACTGGCTTTCGAGAGTTCATTCACATTTGATTGCACGCAACCTCCTTTTAGCTTAATAAAAGATTTGACGACACGTATCATGGTATCACCATAATGGACTGTCATTACTGACGGGCAGGTTATTTTAGGTGGTTCGGATAACTTTTTAATTATCTAGATTTGCTGCTGGTTTTTCATTTACCTTGGGGTCTTTGTGCTCGCACACACAGGTATGCAGGCAGGTGCACACCTGCACACGTAGGCACTTCCATGAATTGGTACACGCACTCTCAAAAAAAAAAAAATAAATAAATAAATAAAAAAAATCTTGCCACCGCTCGTACCGAGAAAGGTATGCATAATCAAGAGAAGAAAGGAACAAAGGTATTGTAGCGAGACTAGGAAGAAAGAAGTCTTGCAACTGGTACACAATGGATAGAAACTATTCTCAGGAGGTTAAAAAAAAACCCTCAACCAATCAACCACATAAACAAACAAAAAAAGAAACCCGCTGCCGTCACGTGACTACACAAAGATGCACGCGCACAGTTCTGATGACGGCTTCATCAACAAACCCTCCAGCATCAGACCACATGAAACAGTCGAGGAACAACTGGACTCCATGAAAACAAACGAACTAACGACAAATGGATGAAAAAGACGAAGAGTTATTCACAGCAAGGTTAGAGGAAGAGGTGGAGTAGGAGGCGATGTGGCAAAGTTGAAAGAAAGAAAAAAAGAGAAATGAACTACATGTTAAGAGAAGGGAAGAAAAGGAAAGTGAAAAAAAAAAAATCCTGCAGGAAGACGTGAGGGAGAGAGTGAGTTTATGGCAAGAATTGTTAAGAAAATAACAAGGTAGAAGGCAGCTGACAGCCAAAATTTGTTTCCGTGACGGTCTCCAGGCTACACGTGGGATACCCTGACAAGGTTGCCGTGGTAACACTGACGTCAGAGAAAGCCAGCGCGAGGCATCCTTTGAACTGGATGACACCATGGAAACAGTCCAGTACAGCTAAACTGTACTTCTTAATGAATGTGAAAAAAAAAAAAAAAAAACAAAACAAAAACTTACCAAGACACGGCAACTTTCTGAACTTTTCATCTGCTTCTCGAAACTCTGAGTTTTTAATCGTGTTATGCCGCTCGTGCACTTTGTATCTGTCTTGATTGACGATAGGCGAGGATGTTCGTACTACAATTTTCTTTTATCAGTTTAATCCAAGTGGAGTGTTAAAGGGCTACTGGGAAGCATGTTTTTAGTTTGTTTTTTTTTTTCCAAATACGAAGTTGATTTCAGTACGAAATGCTATTTCACCCAAAACGCACCTGTTCCCGGTTTTCGCAATTAACTTCTGCATACATCACACACATACACACACACAGGTGAAGACAGAAAATATGTATATCTAGATATACATCAATATATGTGTATGTCTAGAAATATTTGTGACCTCACAGGTCTGACCTGTTTTTTATGCATCCTGATTGGACGCGTGTCTCGAGAGGACATTTTGAGAAATAGAATCTTGTGTCCGAGCTGGACTAATATTTCTCAAAATTCTACAGTCTATTAGAACTTTAACTACAATGTCTCGTGCTTCAACAATGGCCATACTCACCTAGGCATCGTTGATCTCTCTCATCCCGTCATAGTCCTGACTCGTCATCTACAGGATGTATTCTCTTGTGAAAGTCCATTTTCAGGGTCCAAGTCTCGCATAAGTACAAATATACGTAGATGACTAGTAAATAGTGTAAACAGATATTTTCTCCAGTTTTATAACATTACTACTTGTCCTAATCTTAAACATATGCAGAATAAACATTATTTTTGTGAAATGTAATGTGGAATGTAAGTAAGTAATGGAAGACTACACCATCTGGCAGGATGGTCATGCATCATTGGTAACCACGCAGTTCTCACCATAGACCTAATGAAGAGACTAATGTGTCTAGCTCTGTGGGCTGTGATGATGTTTAATGTAAAGTGATGCTCTAATGTCGGCAGACACACAAAAATTCATGACAAAGAATTAAGATGTATTGTATCGCAACCATCTCTCTTTTGGATTACTTCTAAAGCTACCGACATTACCTACAGAAACTGTCTATTCCCAAGACAGCATTATTATTCGATATTATTGCTGATATTTACATGATGTTAATATGGCAGAGAATTGTACTCAGAAGTTATGCAACTTTCTCGAACTTTATTTCGATAAGTAGAGTGGGCAGAATTGACAAATGTGTTTGTCCCCTGATTTTTCTATTTTCATATTGCGAAAGGCGAAGACTGTGGCTCTGCAGATAACGGTCGCCCACGACAATCGCCGGATGGATGCGTGCTGGGAATGCGTGGAGGATGGAAGTGGTCCCGAGGGAGGATGGGAATATCAAGACTGCGATCTGCTGTAAGACAAGAGAGCGAGTTACAAACAACAGGGATAGTCGGCGCCCAGACTTCGGTGCTTGACACCCCATGACATCACTAGCATCTACTTTCATCTACACGTTCTTTCTATCTTTCTTTCTTGTTCTCTCTCTCTCTCACATACATAAATTTGGGCAAGAATGTGCTCTCTGTTTTTCTTGTTCATGCACACATACCCATGTGCACAGCACGACTTCCACCTCGTATATGCGTTCCTCTCTTTCACACATTCGCACACGTACACTTTTTTTTATTTACACACACACGCGCGCGAGAGCGCCCACATAAATTCTCTTTCGCACACACACACACACATTCTCTCTTACACACACACACTTTGTTTTACATACACATTCTCTCTCTCGTGCGCAGCACACACACTCTCTCTCTCTCTCATACAAACACATTCCTTCTAGCACACCTTCCCTCTCTCTTTCACACATTCTCTCTCACACACTCTCTCTCACAAGCTCGCTTGCTCTCTGTCTCTCTCTCACACAATGTTTAATGCACACACACACACACAAACACACATTCTCTCTCACACACACACACTAGCTCTCTGACAAGTACGGTTGCTCTCTCTCTCTCTCTCTCTCCCACACACTCTTACTCTCGGTCTTTGTCTCAAACAAGCAGAAACAAACATGTTAGTATCTGACAGTTCTCGTAACTTAATGCGCCAAATGCGTCATACTTTGTGAGCAAACCATTTTCCGGTTCCTACTCCCCAGATTATCTCAAGATTACCACAAAATATACGAGGGAAACACTCCTTCCATCCTTTTACTCCGAGGCTGCGAAGTTGTGGAATTGGTCTCACATTTCTAGTTTTGTAGGTTTGTCACTCGTATGTCCTGTCACGTGACCTGCTTTCATCCCTGGTTCCTTGCTGCTGCTCCAAATATTGGCTCTACCGGGAACTGGATCATCACATCGTCAATCTTTCTTCCCCTATCAACCTACATTCATATATGTTTCCTGTTAACATGCCCGACTATCGCAAGGCAATCACTTTTATGATGTCACGTGATTTAATAGGGGGGAAAGGTCAACCAGCGATAAGTCCCGGGCTCTTCTTTTGACGGAGGTTGCCACCTGATGTTGTCGTCGACATCAGTAAAAATTTGTTCACGTCATGTTTATCTCCCTTCCTGCTGCCTCTCTACTCGTGGAAACATGATTTTGTCCTGATTACGAAACGTGAGTCACTACGACGGTTTTCCCTAAAAAAAAACAAGTTTGCGAATAAGCCGACTGTAAATATTTTTTAAGTAAACAATTCTTACTGTACGCAACTGATCTGAGTCACGTGACAAAGGTCAGCGGAAGTGCAGCTGGCAAGCAGGAAAGTGTTGCACGCGCCCACCTCCAAGATTTAAGGGTGTGCAAGTGAATGGGTTTGTACTTCGTTAAGAGAAGGATGACTATTTATAGAATCTTAGTAATCTTTATGATGATCAGTCTCCACCTGCATCCAGTGGTGATGATAGGGGCAGACGACTGTGTATGAATAATGAGTATAATAGAATAATTAGATATAATAGATATATAAATAAAGTAATCGATAAATTAGTGATAGAGACTGATACAAATAAATAATGTGCTCTGTTTTCGTCCAAAAAGTCAGTAAACAAAATCTTCAGAGGAAGCAATGAAGGGCTGGAGGAGGAATATCTGCTTTTTAAAAGATGCCTGTAACAGATGCCTGTAAAAAACAGACAAAGAGAACAAAGAGAGCTTTGGGTGGCTGAAATCGAAAGTAAGAGTCACAATGATGACTGTGAGTGAGCCTCGTCCTGATAAAGAAGTGCTGATAAGGCTAGAGGAGGTCTGGTTGTCGGTGACTCCTGGTGACATTTTTTTTCTTCCAAAAGTGACGAAACGGTCGGATTGGACAGAGCAAAAGAGAGAAGAATAAAATTGGAGAAACCTTATAATTTGTTCCTTCAGTGGAGGAAAAGTAATGTGTAGACAGACACAGCTTCCTGTAAGGGGCCATCACCCAGCAGCGCCGCGCCCTGTGATGTTTCCACGCGCACTTCCTGATATCACAGAGTTATTTATAGCGAAACTCCGGGATGTCTTTGCTCCGAGAAGCCAGCTTTTGATACCATCTTTTAAATAAAATATTCCATTTTAGGTTCAAAGCGATGAAGCTGTAAAAGATCTTTCCTCCCTGATTTCTTCTCCCTTCCAGTCTCAGCCTACCTGTCTGATTCTTGGCTCATTCTCTTACTGGATTTAACCGTCTTTATTTTATTAATCTTGAATAAAATCATTACTAATTATTTTTCATGTGGAAACAAATAGTTGGAAAAGACTTGTAAGCTGGGTGGCATCTTGTGTGTGTGTGTCTGTGAAGATGAGCGATCAGTGCGTGTTTGTCTCTGTCCGTGCACACTAAGTGCGTGCCGCGCTCGCACGTGGGATTGGACGAGTGCAGCAGTGACGTCATGAGATAAGGATGCTGGTGCGTGCCCTTCCTTCGATTCTCGAAACTCGTGACTTCTACGTCAACTGATTAGCTGATTGTACTTTTTTTTATTCGAAAAGTTAGATTTCGTGTTTTCTAAATGCACGAGCGGGCTATTAATACATTTCTTGCCTTTAACCGTTTGCCAAATTGTAGTACAGGCCTCTTCTGGACGAATTTGAGAAAAACTACATTTCATTCCTCCCCTCCCCATCCCATCCCCGAGCCCGGATTTCAAACAAGAAACTAATGTCAAACGAAGGAACATTCGTGATGAGAGTAAGAATGCATGATAGAGGAGGCGTTGCTCTTGATAAGACGCCTAGCGGGAACTGTGGAGGTCCCACCTTTACTTCCTGACCGTTATTACCTCCTAACCCTGACGTCCTGGCTGTAACATCCTCACGAGGCGTGCTCTGGGAAGTAATTATTTCATAGTGCATGTTTCCGGGCCGTAACTGCCTCATAACGCATGTGTCCGGGCCACATCCCATCATGCCTCTACCACAGGGCGCGTGGCGTACAGCTTGCCTTGTGCTAGGCTAATCTACGCTAATATGCGCTGTTCTATGCTAATCTACGCTAACATGCGCTGTGCTACTATAATCTACGCTGTGCTGTGCTAATATGCGCTGTTCTACGCTAATCTACACTAACATGCGCTATGCCAAGCTAATCTACACTAATTTGCACTGTTATACGCTAATATACGCTATGCTGTGATAACATGCTCTATGCTGCGCTAATCGATGCTAATATGTGTTGTGCTACTCTAATATGCGCTATTCTACGCTAATCTAAGCTATGCTATGCTCAAATGCGCTATGCTCCGCTAATCGACGCTAATATGCGCTGGCTACACTAATATGCGCTGTACTGCACTAACATGCACTGCGTTATACAAAGATCATGCTTGTTGCTGCTCGACATACCGTCGTTACATAGTTTCAAAAATGAAATTTATTTTTGGGAAAAGCATCTTATTTCTTTCATGAACTGTTAAAGTGTTTAATTTGATTTTCGGTTCAGCTTTTAAAGGGGTTGGAAGGTGATGGAATGAATCACTGTATTTTTGTCAATACCGCTGAGACAGCGGGGACAGAGACGACGAAATAGATTGCCACTTTTATTAGCTCCTCTTTGCGCGACACAGGTAGCGCGCCATTACACCTGCAAGGTGTTTTCAATTTCAGCAATCCTGGACATTTTGGGATTCGTACCCGCTGGCAAGCCTCCTGGCTGCATCCCTCGGCCTGTGATGTGGTCGTTGACGTGGCTTGTGATGTGGTTGTTATGCCTCATTATATGTTGCTGCTCCTGAGACTGCTTTTACATGTTTTCCGAGTTTTCCGAACAATTTTTTAAATAAAAAAATCAGCATAATGGTGATCATTGCAATTATAAGAGGAGGCAATGACCTCCCTATGGGGAAATGTTGGAGAGTAGCCCAGCAGATGTAAGAAGCTTCTCGTGTGCGCATTATTTTACTGTTACCAACTGTTGTTGCAGTTATGTATGGGCCATAGATATGGACCGGAAATGGAGATACCTGACAGGTAAGAACGATGTCGGTGGTCTGGAGCTGATAGAGGAGTAGCGAAGAATACGGAGAATGATCAAAGAGTCAGAAGCTCAGGAAGATTTGGAGAGTGAAAAATGAATGTAAATTGCAGGAAGGAGTGCTGCATAGTGAGGAAAGAAGGTTTGGAGAGAGTGTGATTGTGTGTGTGTGCACGCGCGTGCGTGCGTGTGAGTAAGATAGATAAGAAGAGAGGGGAAAATTAGAGAAGGAAAAAAGAACGAGCTAGGAAGCTAAAAAAGAAAGGAAGAGAGAGAGAAAAAAGAAGAAAAATAGAGGAAGAAACTGAAAGAAAGATCGGGAGGTGTGAAAAAAGGTAAGAGAAAGAAATAAAGAGATACACAGAGCGAAAGAAAGAGAAGGAAAGAGAGAGAAAGAAGGATGGGTTGGTGAAGACGGAAGAAACTGAGACAGACAGACAGAAAGGAAAGAGGAGAAAAAGAAAGAGAAAAAAGCGAAATGTAAGAAAGATAGCAGGAATGAGTCAATGCACATAAATTGTGTGAAGACATGCACAATGTTTTTTTATGACAGAGAAGGGAGAAGGTGTTTTTTGTTGTTGTGGAAAAACGAGAAACTTTAGTGAGTATAGGCTCACGACGATGACAGGCTCTGTGGTCACGTGGTCATGCCGGTGTTCATCGTGGTACGATTATCAGACATTGAAAGACAGAACGAAATAGTGAAACTACACTGAGAAATCTTTTGGCAACCGATTCTTCTCGAAAATATGAATATTAGGGACAAATAAGCAAGAAGCTGATTTTTTTCCTCTTGCTTACACAAGTTTCCCATGAAGCGAAGCTAGGCTTGGTGGGTGAGACCCCTAGATGCCCCTAGGTACCCCTAGCCTGAACTTTTAAAATGCTTCTCTCATGTCTATATGTTTTATGTGTGCAAGAAGATTAGACTATGGTATGGTATATTTTTAATCAGCTCGAGTTGAATTTTCCAGTCTTGATAAAAACAATCCATCACTCAATCTAAATTTCAATTCTTTCAGAGAAACTTGAAATTCTCAACCCCTTAACACTCTCCGAAAAAAAAAAAACCCCGAACCCATATTTGTTAAGATAATATCATCACATAATACTTTCTTTATTTTCATATATTTTCATGGAGAATATTAATTAGCGTTTTATTAAAGTCAGTGAGCGTATGAGAAGGTTTGAAAGCGAAGTTCACAGTCATGGTGATGACCCCGGCACACTCGGATGACCCAGGCAGGCTCTATCAAAGCCTCGTTATTACCTAGTAGCAGGAGGTGTCGGGAGGAAATGGCCAGGTGGGCGGTCGAGAAGCCTTGCCATTGTGTACACCTATCATCCACACTGACAAGTCATCATCTCGGCGGTTGTGCGCAGGTGAGTAGACAGGTACACTCGCTCCTAGACCGCGAACTCGAAACACCGGTTGCTATCCTCCCCTCCAGTCTCCCCGCACGGAGGTTTGAAGGTGTGGCACGTGATGTGGGCGGAAAACTCGAGAAGCTCACCTTCATTCTCCTCTCACTACCCCCGCACTTTCCTCGCCTCCCAGTTTCCAGCAGATCTCCGAGTTTCCGACACCCCTGACTGGAACAGACCCTCCCCTCCTCCTCTCGGTGAGTGCGATGTAGACTTAATCAAAACAGCAGACGTAAACACCTGGGAATGCAGAAAAAGTGAACTAGGACGGCCTGCCAGCCAGCCAGCCAGGCAGGTAGGTGAACAGAAAAACAGGCAGACAAGCAGACAGGAAAGTACATTGGTAGACAGACAAGTCGACAGGCAGGCAGTGAGCACTGCAGGTAGACATAAATAGTCAGGCAGGTAGACAGACAGTAGATAACAGGCAGACATAATAAACCAGACAGGTAGACATACAAGTAGATAGCCAGGCAGAAAGGCAAATAAGTAGTCAAGAAATTGACGAAAAAATTGTTACAACTATATGAGGAGATGTTTCAATTGAAGTTTGATGAATGAGAAAATGTTACAACTGCATGACGAAGAGAAGTTACAACTGTTATGATGAGATACTACAGCTGTATGATGAGATGTCACAACACCATGATATGTGACAGCTGCATGATGAGAAGCAAACTTATTGACTAAAGAATAATGGAATTCCCATCCCCAAAATAAAATATATGTAAAAATAAAAGAAAACAGGACAAGACGGAGGGGAATAATCGTCAATAAAGAAAGTAAACAAAGAAAGGAAACACCAGAAGAGTCGGGTTACAAGATGGAGAATAGAATGAAAGAAGAGTGAAAATAATGAAAGGGGACGTTATAGAGTTCACAGAATGGTAACTGACCTGTGAACACGAGCTTATTCAACTATTCAAGACGAGACTACAATACAGAAGTACCTGAAAGTTTTTTTAGGATTCTGTGTGTTGGGAAATTTCTGTGATGTATGGTAGTAGGCGAGAATTTTTTGTGGCGATGGAGATATTGGTGGTTATACGCAGAACCGGCAACTTAGGTTAAATCACAACAAAGCAGGCAGCCCTGTAAACAGATGCCACACGCACAAAAAGAACGGCATGCCCAAGACGAGATCCGAACTCAGGACAGCCAGTCCCCATTGTGTTGGTGACAGGCGCTAACCGTTGAGGTACCTTGGAGTTTGGGGGAAAATCCTAAGAGGTCTGGGAGTACCTGATGGTTCGGGGAAGAGCGAGGACGTGGAAAGTCGTTTCATTGCGTTGAAGGGTCTGGGAGGTTCTGGGAGGTTTGAGAGTTCATATGATGGAGTTGTAGAAAGTTCCTTAAGAAGCCGGTGAATGGAGTTTGGGGAACTCAGGGACTTCTGAGAGTGTTTCTAGCCTCGGGGATCCCCAGAGCCTGGTGCAGCAACATGGCCACAAGATGCAGCACAGCAGACATGCTGAGCCTTATCCTCGTCCTCCTGGATTAACACCGCACCATGTTGATAACACAGGTTTTCCCCACAACATCTCTCCAAAAAGGTCAAAGAACAGAAAGCACAAAAGAGAACGACTGAAAACGAGACTTGCAGGCATTTTTTATTTAATGAATGGTGCAAGAATGAGTCAGCAAGTGGGTGGATTTTGCTAGCAAGGGAGTGGAGGATGGAGAAAGGAGGATTTTTCATGAATGAGGATTCATGCAGTATGTACTGCTCTGTGAGAGAGAGAGAGTGTGTGTGAGAAAGAGACATTAACATTATTCAATTTATTCCATGTATACCAACAGTTATCTTAGTAACCATGAGAGTCAATATTTCGTCAAATTCTCTGATGACACGGTATTGCTCTTTCTTCTTACCGGGGTAGTCGGCACCCATGGTAAAGCTTTGGATGAATTTGTTGCCTGGCGCTATGATAATTTCTTAGAACTTAATGGGAGTAAGATTGAAGAGATAGTCTTTGATTTCCGTCGAAATTCACCACGAATCCCGTGTCATCCACGAACAAGAAGTGGAAATTGTTCCTACTTGTAAATACCTGGCCACCATCATCGATAGGAGACTCTTCTGGGATTTCAACACTTAAACTGTCGTGAAGAAGGCTCAACAGCTCCTCTTCCTTCTCCGGAAGCTGAAATCATTCTGTCTCTCATAAATTTCTTCAGCTCTTTTATAGCTCGCGAATAGAGAGTTGCTTTCCTTCTAGTTTATGTGTTTTTACAACAGTTTATAGCTGAAGGCCAAGAGCAGCTTACATCGTGTTGTCTCCACTTGCTCCAGTCATTGGAACAATCCAGATTGCTGTTCAGACTGGATAGCAGGCAGACACTGCTGAAAGTGTTTGAAATCATTCGTGATGACGGGTATGTCTTGTGGGGAGAATTTGTTCACCTCCCATAGGGGCTGCCGATTCTGTGTACCTGCACACAGGACCAACAGAGGCTGTTTCTTTCTTGGTCGTGAGACTTCTGGATGTTACTGTGTGTGAATGAATGCAGCTGTCTGAACAATGAATGTATGAATTTGTTTGGTGGATATTGTGGCATTAGTTTGTGCTTTCCTATAAATCTGCACCCATTTTAAAAATTGTCATGGTACTCTAGGTTTATTTTAGACAGGTAACATCATTCGTGGTGTAGAAATGCAATATATTTAATAACAACAACATCTGTCATTGTTGTTAATATGGCGACTACGTTCTGCCACCTGCACACAATTAATCCTTCTTCCAATTTCTTAGAGACAGTACCACCACGTGAAGACAACACCATCAGCACGACTTAAAGAACGATGAGCACACCATCAGACGTGTTCAGTCTACCCCAAAAGTTTAGGTAGCGGTGGTATCATTGCTCCTTTGAGTCCTGAAAAAAATCCTCGAGTCTTGAGGATGCTGTCCAGGTCCCAGACTTCAGTGGGAGCCCGAGTCCAACTAATGGCAGCCCTAAAGTGATTGGGAGACCCTGGGTCAGACCATCCGATCGACTGGCTGCCGACATCTCAATTTGCTCAGTGGGATGCCCCAAGTTTTCGAAGCACGAAAACCGAGATATGTAACCTCCTGAGAATCGACCGCAAGGCTACTGTATTGTGCGCACACACGCCATGGCCCACCAACACTACACAGCCAGAGCCATAGACGTAGAGTATTTGCTACCATTTCTCTACATGAATACTTGCAAACCACATATAAACACTCTAACAAACACACTCTTTATGAGCAAACACACAGAGAAAGAGAGATGGGGTAGGAGGGATAACAGAAGAAGAGAAAAGACAGAAGAGAGAAGATCTTGAAAAAGCTTTTCAACAGACGGGAAGATAGCTTCCTGTGCTCCATCATTGCGGCAAACATACCAACAGAACTCACGAGATGGTTGAGGAAACCTAGCGAGATCTTATTTATAAAGAAGTCCACAACATCTGCCAAACGGGATGTCTATGGAGACACAGGCGATACCCAACAAAGACAGGCTGGACGCCATCTTGCAAACGATTTCTTTTACAAGTCAGCTGACCCTCGGTCCGGCGATACGTAAGAATGTCAACCAAAACAGAAAGAATAAGAAAGAAACCCCTGTCCCCCTAAAAACAAATAAAAAAAAACAAAACAAAAAAAAAAAAACAACAAAAAAAAAAAAAACAAAAAAAAAAAAAAAACAAAAAACAAACAAACAAACAAAAACCAAAAAAAAACCCCCCAAAAAACCCCAGTGGATGTGAACTATTAAAATGGTCTTTATTAGTTAGCTACACGATACGAATCGACTTGAGTGTATGGAGTGAAGAGAGAAAGGGTTTTTGTCTACACCATGTCTACCTTTGTAAGCTACCTGTGGATGGAGTAATGAGAGCCAACCAGGAGTGAGGTCATTAGCCCCTCAGTGAACTGGAGCAGAAATCCAAGAATAAATATTTTAGTCGTTACATATCGCGTTACATATAAATATATATCGTGTTACTTATTCTCATATCGAGCAATTGAAAATCTATGACCGTGATGGATGTGTTTGTGTACAGATGTCACCAGTGAAAGCATTTCGGTTGTCGAGCGGCCATTGACTGACGTCAGCTGCGTGATGATAACGACTTTTACACTAATGGAGGCGAACGTGCAGTCGTTCGGTTATTTATCAGTCAGAGCTTCGTGAAGGGACTTCCTGTAAAGGGAACCAGGTGGACCTCGGCGTCAGCTTGTTGGCTTAAAGAGTGCAGCGGAGCGGAACGGATCCCAACTGTCAGCTTATTGCGACCAATAGATTTGTCCGTTGCGTGTGTATGCGTGCGTGCGTGTGTGTAGGGAGGGGGGACAACTACTGTGTGGCTTTATAACTGGGCTTTTGCACGTGCTGTGCTGTTCAAACGATCGAAACGACCCACAGCTTGTTTTTGGCGGTTGGCGGAGGGATGAGGCCGGAACAGTAAATACGCAGAAAGATGACTGATGAGGTGATGTAAACGATGACCTGTCCATTACAAGATGTTGTGAGTAAAGGGAGATGACCACAGAACTGTCAAGACAATCCCTTCAGTGACGTCACCCACCCGCGATGTAAGGAGGAAGCCTGAAAAATGCAGGTTCATTCCTCCCCACTTCTGAACATCTTTTAGTGTGTCTGTCGCTCTCTCTTTCACAAGGACAGCTCTCGGTCAGCACAGAACAGACGGATCACGTAGCCAAGGGTCGAGCAAATGAATCACGTAGCAAAGTTCGCCGTCGAGCACGCCCCCCGGATCAAGTGAGTTGATGAAGGTTAGCGAGGGTGCAGTTTCTTCTCATCTCCATCAAGCACGAGCCTCTCGCGAGACTCGACAAACGTTCTTGACCTTCCTTCCTTCCTGTCTGCAGGTGAACACGCTCGGTCACAGCTGCGATGAAGGCGAGACAGGACCGGACCGGTAATTACTCGAGGTGATGGAGGATGGGGGAAGGAGGGCAAGCCGAGTCGATTCGTAATCACTTTATGCGAGTGAGTCAAGTGGTGTTTACGCTCGTTCAGAGCTGCTTGATGATCGAACTATTTGCCGACAGTCTCGTCGATCTGCCCAAGCTCGGTCAACAGAATATCTACCGTCTGATGGCTTGATGATAAGGCTGAGGGCAAAAGCGAGGAAAAGCACAGCTAACAATGATCACTGTCGCATGTAAAGGAGGAGACAATGGCATAGTTTGTCTAACTAACCCTCGTTTCGCATCCTGAATGGCGAAGAGGAAGGCGGTTATCACAGCAACGATAAGCATTGAGGAGTTTCACAGTCATTTTGTCAGCTGCTCCCCGCCGTGCCTCGTGCGAGGGTGGGATGATTGTGAACTGTAGTGTTCCCTTGGCTCACCCTTTCCCACAAGACACTTCTTTCATCACAAGACTGCACTAACAGCATGCCACTAGTGCACGTGCCCAAGCACCTGAGGATGCCCGGATGTAAAGGTTGCAAGAGAAACTTCGATTAGAAAAATTCACTGTCAATGAAAAAAAAGTCTGCGAGTTCCCAAGATTCTTCTCTCTGGTATTCAGACTGAATTAAGGTGCTGAAAGTTAAAAAGTCTACACCGTTTGTATAATTATTTATTTTCTGTCTTTATTACAGTAGGGTAGAGAGATGTTCACGTGACTTATCCTCGTCTTAGCCTCATGTGATATCTTCATGCAATACCTTACACGTGTTACCTGTGCGGGAGACCTCTCAAACAGGTCTTCTGACAGATTTCCTAACTCGCCTCACAGGAAACAGATGAAAAATTGTAAGATAAAACCCTACACTGTGTTTCATCACGCAGGGTCCTCACATCACGTGTTGTGGGGCTTCCCCTCAAGTCTCCAGGTTTTTGTTCTTTCCCCACCCACGAAGGTGACTCATTGCACTAAACCCTGGACGAGTTACCAATTAGTAGACATCAAATGTGTCTCATTAATTAATTCACCATTATTTATATTGTAAATATCTCACTCTTTCTTTCTAGAGGGCTGAGCGAGTATTCACCGAGGCTTTCATCAGCTGGCATTCGGATAATCGTCTTTTGGTAATTTCTTTTGACAATCAAATGATATAATGGTTTTGACTGCTCCATCCTGTTTATTTTACTACAAGGGAAATACTGGTATAAAATTTTTTCCGGAAAATAATCCAAAGGGATCGAAACTACATCCTTTGTCAGTGGGAGAGATGTTCACGATGGCGGTGGACATGTTTCCCCAATGGCCCATATGATAAAATAATGTTTTATAACATTTTAGCGATATCTGGAGGTGAATTTTCGTTGTTGAGGACAGGAGATATGATAGGCATGTGAGAAATGCGTGGAGTGTTAACACTGTTTGTCAACAAACCTTGATGGCGAGTTAAACATTTCAACTATTTAACCAAAGGTCGCACGAGGAGATAGAGCTGTGTGGAGATAGAGCTGTCTGTTGTTTTAGCCTCGGATGATAGGTCTCTATGGTTACAGCAGCATTCACGGTCAGCTAATTAAGCATGAGATCAATGAGCATGGTTCTGCAAGGGACCTACATTGATGAAGGTCTGTGGTTCTGCGGCAGGAGTTGAAACATGAAGTTTACTCGTGACAGTGATTCGTGCTTGTGAACTGACTCACATTCTCGCCCTCAGCTTTTCCAAGGTTCCCCCGATGCTTTTGAAAGGGTTGCAGACATACACGGTGCATGTTAGTGAGCAGAATACTACAATTCATGAATGTACCTGCTTTTGGGTGCTAATATATTTACACCTGTATCAGCAGGGGCGCGAGCTAAGTTTAATAAAGAATATTGTCATGATTTCTCTTTCTTTCTCTCTCTCACACACGAACAGATCAGATAAAAAATGTTGCAGGTGCAGCTGAGGGCTTTTATTGGTCTTAGTAAAAAAATGACAAAAGCTCTTTTTTAAACTACCTTACTTTTGCTTTGTACATATCCAAAGGTTCAACTCGTGAGAAAATATCCTCCATTTCAATGTGTGGATAAAGATGTAAATCATTCCTCGTGTTCAACTGTCTAATTCTTCCTGCAGACTTCTGTTACAAGTGTAGTTAAAGTGCTGTGTAGTGTCCCAGTCATAATTACATTTGATTCCACAAAAACCCACAATGGATGTGGGGCGTGACTAACAATTTAAAAAGGGGTAATTTAAAAAAAAAGGCTCTCGTGAATTTTTTCTAAGACCAATAACTGCCCTCAGCTGCAACATTTTCACTTGAATTATTAGTGTGTGTGATAACAATAACACACCCTTCTCACGGGGAAACTTTTCGCAACAAAATATTTTTTGCGTGGAGAATAATCGAGTTTGGAAGGAGAAGGTTTACATTTTCTTTGTTAAGAGTTGGAGTGGAAGACCTGAACTCTGACCTCACACGACAGACGCTGGCATCATTTCTGCCAGTCAGTCACAGCAAACTCAAGAAGAGAGGCCGAGTTTATTTAAGCCCACAATGACTCATCAACTGAAGTTTAGCCACTTCTCTTGAACAAAGGAGCGAGCCCTCGACAGCCTTACCAGGGAGTAATTCCCCTTGTCCGGGTTTTTTTCTTCGCCAAGGGAGAGCAACGCTTGACATGCATTAATCTTTGATGGTTGGCGAGGTGATGACAAGGCAGTTGATGCACTGGGATTGATTGTGTCCTGAATGTGCTCCACAATTCGTGTTGAAACTGTCCTGCATGTACAGCGTGCAGTAGTCATGGTTACCAAATATAAGTGATAGGCGTGAAGGATCTATACTTTAGTGTCAATGATACAGAGCTTGAGGTAGTCTTGGATGTGCTGGAGATGATAGGAAAGTATCACAGTGGCTTTATAAACCTCACAGATTAAATTTGTACCTTTTCTACACCATGGTGCTGAGATTATGAACTCCGAAATATTTTGAAAACTGAAAACACACCTCTTCCGTAAACATCACTCCTAACAACCTTTCCCATAATGCTGTAGTCCTTTGTCAGACCCTTCCTTGTGCAATATCATGTTAGTCTCAGCTCTTGTTCTTGTTATTTGGTTCCTCTTTGTGTTTTCTGTATTTGATTCTATTCTTCGTTTTTGTAGGTTGTTTATTTTTTTTATAACTCGTATGTTATTTGTTTGTATTCCTGACCCTCGTATGCTGTCCATGTTTTGTTTTTGTTCTTTGGCGCTAAGAGCGTGGTTCTTAGGTGTTGAGTATGCGCTTTACAAATTTTTTATTTATTTTTATATTCTGTCAGTCGTACTAGCTATCGCTCCGAACACTCAAGTGTAACCCCTAGCACACAAAACTGAATGCCATGTTTATCTCGACACATTTGTTTATTAAGAATTATGACCTGTTAATGAAGCAAACACACAGAAGTGTAAGGAATTGCTCCAAAGATACTCGATTACTTACACCCTCTGAACTTTTACGCAGCGCCTATTGTTTACTTGCATATCAATACAGTTATTGCTATTGCAGAGAACTTCTTCTCCTCGCAAAAGGTTAATCTTCCATTTTGAATTACTGTTTGATTACTTAAACGTTTCTGTAGCACGTGCTGGAAGTCACTTGGTGCAACAATCTGACCTTGACCGGATAAATACTGCTTGACACCTGTTTGATCGTTGGTACTCGAAGATGTTCTTTGTAGGGAAAATGTCACACCTTGTGCACAGGTAAAATGATGTCAATAAGAGCCGCCAGGTGAAAAGATTTCTCTATTTCTTTTTCTCTCTCCATCTCTCCGAGCATGCGTGCCTGCCTGTGTGTGTGTGTTATGGTGTGAGTAAGATTAGTATGTGTGTAGATATTTATCTCTCATTCTTCACATCCCCGTATTTAGGATTCTCTCATACTCTCAAGCGTGACCATGGCACTCGTTACAGTAAACAGTTCACGCTCGTCTTAACAGAGAAATTTTTTTTTTAGCCAACTGTTCTCAGACAACTCGCAGAACAAGCCAAAACAACAGGCTGGAAGGGCCAACAAGAACAGACGAAATCCAGAAGCCAAGAACAGTTTTTTTGCTCTTTGGCCTCATTACCAGTAGGCGTGGTGTTCCTCGCATTCTGTCCCGTGCAAGTGGAAGTGCGGGCCTGCCTCTAACTCTGCCCGGGTACGGGTGCCATTTGCCAAGACTGGAGCTGCCTTGTGAAAGCATCGGCACTCAGATTAGCTGGGGACTCTTGCTGCATTGATTCCGAGCAAGCATCCGTTGGAATTAAGTTTGTCTCAGGTGTCGGCAGGTCTCATTTCTTTTTCTGTCAGTCATTGCTTTCCTTTGGTTTGTCGGTCTGTCTGCCTGCCTGCCTGCCTGCCTGCCTGCCTGCGTGCCTGTCTGTCTGTCTGTCTGTCTGTCTGTCTGTCTGTCTGTCTGTCTGTCTGTCTGTCCTTACATGTGCAGGACACTGAAGTAAACAGCCAGAATTAATATTAATGGCGCACTCTCATACCCCATGAAATAAAAAAAAAACTTTTGTTGTCAGTTCATGAACTCTTGACTTTCGACCTTCCTTGTGTATGAAAAGTAATAATAGCGATGTAATGGGCAGGCTAATGAAGACGAAATGTCCGCGTCCTCCTGCAGAACAGGGAAAGAGTTCAGCCCTCCTGGCTCTCACCAGGTGGCACCGCGTGGAGACTCGAACCTTTCCGTCAGAGTAGCAACCGAGAAAGTCTTATACTCGAAAGAGAGGCCAAGTCTGCTGGAGGGGCCTAGAATACTTCAAGCCCACAGAGGTGGGGTCTGACATCCCACAACCCCGAGAACATTATTTTAATGCAGGTGGCTGACGCAATTGAAGTAGGATTCCACTGAATATTTTTTTTCCAAAAATATTTTTAAGAACAGGGCGGAACATAGGACAAGGTTGGCAAGGCTGTTGTACAGTACGGTTAGGCTCCGCTCTCCACCCCAAACATAATGAAACAATTTCGGTTTTGTAATATTTCAATATTATAACATTTAAAAAAACAGAGGAGATATCTTCGTACAAAGGAGTTATTACAATAATCTACCCGAGAGTTGACGCGTTCTGCAGAAAGTGTTCAAGCAGGTACAAAAGGTGCAGCAGGTGTGACTAAAGCAGAACATACACCCGAGAAAGGAAACGGGGGAAAAAAAAACGTTTAGACGGCATGACAAAAGAATAAATAAAACACGAATATCAATCACACACCTGTGTGGTGCCGGGATGTGTACATGAGGTCTACCTGCACAATCTTTGAGATCAGCGAGAATCAGAAGCAAAGCGTTTGACTTGCAAAAAAAAAAGCAACCACCCAGTGGAGTAGAAAGAGAAGGAGAGAGAGATATCAGAGAGTGTGTGAGTCTGATTTACAATGTCTGAAGGAGGAGGGAACTGGCAGCGTAAGTTTCAAAGTAATATATGGAGATCCCTTCTCTGTTGTTGCACCGCAAATGGTGGAAGTAAATCTCACCAGCATGCACTCTGACCCAGACAGCCTTGTACCGTGGATAGTGATGGAGCATCCACGACATCTCGGACCACATCCCCTCGTCAGCCGAATGAGTTAATTTCTTTCCCCCAGTAAATTGTTTATGAAGACCGGAAGAGCGCATCTCGTCTTGTCAAACTTGCTCTCGCCATGACCCATGACCTGCAGCCGCGCCTCGCTCCAGACAGCGCAGGCACGTGATGCGTGGGGCGGATTTGACGTCACCACTTCGGATTTCCCATCGTTCCCTGCCAAGATGGTTGTTCCGAAACGACGTGCTTTATGTCTTCTGGCACCAAACGAGTGAACTGTGCACAAGAAGAGGCTGCACAGGTCTGGACCTCCGGTTAACACAGAATTGAATGGAAGTGCGGTGTGGGGGGCGCGGTGTGGGTAGGGGGGCAGTATTAAAGGGAGAGAATCTGGGAGGATAGTTTCCCTTGTTTTGCCACGTCAGCACCAAACCAAAAGGAACTGGTGCTCTCGAGTTTCTCGTCTCAGACACCAACACGCGAACAGTAGGCATCATCAGCGCCGGGAGGGTCGAACACTGAAGGAAGTAATCACTGGGATTTGAACCGCAGCCAGGTTATCTTCCACAGGCCGGAATCGCTCCGGTGATCTCCTCTACTGGAGGAATCGTCACGGTAGCTATCAATAGATACCTCATCGACGACTTTGATACCGATGGTCTGTAGAAAGTTTGAGTTACTGGCTAACTTCCTGTCTTCACGTTGAAGGGAGAGAACCTGATTTATTAGGGAACTTTGAAAGAGGTGGACGAAGATATACATCAGGCTCCGCCTTTAATATAACTTGCTTTGTTAGACAGGAAGAGAAGACGAACCACTTACATTGTTGTAAATATTTTTAATAACGCGTGACCAAAGGCGACATTTAATAAAGGTCAAAGGTTAACTGGAACTCTAAAAGAAGGAAAATAATTTTACCAGCGATGGACTAGTCAGTATTGCAGTAACCCTGTCAATAACCCTGAGGTATGTGCACCCTGCATCTCACCATATTGAAAGAGACAATGAAGAAAGAAGTCGGCTCGTTGAGCACAGGTGTCTGAACACTACTCTCAGGTCACTCAGGTCCCTCCCACCAAGAATATTTAAGTAAAGATTTTGTTAATGATTCCCTTGATGTTCATTGTGTGTGCATCTAGAATCAAAATGTTTTGTAGAAAATTTTCAGCTTCGACATCTTCGCTTTGTTTGAAAATGTTGGACTTTGGCAGTTAGGGTCAGCGTGGCGCGAGCGAGGAGCTTTGCGGCGGAGGGTGATGACCATACCTTCCGGGTCACCGCTGGGGGTTAGAGCGATGTCTGTACTCCCAGACCTCTTGGCAATAACACAGCGATTGTGCTCCAGCTTTTGCATACCCGCCAACTGGCTTTTGCATCTCTAACTTTTAAAGAGATGCGATAAAAAGATTTTCCCGTTTCTGGACAATCTCGACCTGAAGTTTGCGTGGAAATGCTTAAAGTTTTAATTTGTTGCACGGGTTCACAACCGGTGCCGGGGCTCGCGAGCACCCGGGAGGCTCAAGAGGCGACCTTGTCTCTAAGTTTCACTCACTTTGTCTCTTGGCCCTTTGAACTTCACTTTACTTCATCGTAAACATCAGATGCTACCCGTGATTAAAAGACGACAGTGCTTAGAGATAAAAGGGTGTTGAAGGTTTGACTTGGAGGAAAGTCCGTAGGTGTTTATCAGTTCTGACGTAATCCATCCGCTGTGTACAACAGACAGTGATCGAGTACGAGGAGGATAAAGCCGGGTGGAGGGGTGAGACGTGGTTGGATCGGTTCCAGCTCTCCTGAACTTTGTTACCTCTCTCTCTCACACCTACGTCAGGAGGAGGGGAGAGGTGGAGGACCAGACAATTGAAGGAAGGAAAGTACATCAATGGATCCCATTACAGTTGTAATAGTATTGGAAAGATAAAGATACCTACGAGGCGCATCTTTCCCGAGACATATATATATATACCATGCAGTGTCCATTATACTTGCAAGAAGCCAGTGAAAGGCATAATTATTATGTTTGTGAACATCCTGGCCTTATAGTCTCAAGATGATTCTGCGCTAATTTGTAATGGTGCAGGCCACTCCCTCAGCGGCTCTAGTCTACACTCATTGTAGTAGTGCAAGTGTACATGTACTTAAAGGCACCAGTGTACATGTACTTTACATTAGAGGTGCCAGTGTGCATGTACTTTAAATTATATATATATATTTTTTGTGGGTTTTGTTTGTTTGTTTTCTTGCTTTGATTATTTTTTTGTTTTGTGGCTCACTGGCTTCTCGTACTGTAATGAATGGAAATAAAGTTGGAAGGAATGGCGAGCGATAGTTTATTTGGGTTGGTCTGGATTTTTGAAATCGCCAAGGCCGGTCAGTCACTGCCTCCTGAAAGGGTGAGTACTTTTGTAAAATGGGAAAATCTGCTATCGAGCATTAAACACTTCTTAAATTCTCACTCTCAGAGACTAGGAGACTACTATTAGCTGAAGACTAAGTTCAGTAAACCATTGTGGGACTCTGCTAGGCTTCTTCTGTAAGGCTTCTTCAAAACTTTGAAAGGAGAGCTATTAAATTGGAGCTACTTCAACCAACACTACAGCCTCATGATTTCCTGTTCTAGGAGGTTCTCCCACCAAAAAGCAGACTAATTTCAACAAAAGTATGTTCGTCTATAAAATACTAACAGCCAAAATGTTCCCTAGACTTTGTACACATTCTTTCTACCAAAATAATAAGAGGATGCCTCAAACTCAATCTCCAATACCGAAAGTCGGCCTAATCAAGACGGGCCTGAAATATTGTGTTAGTGGTCATTGAAAAAGCCTTCCTTTACATCTCCAACAAACGAAATCCAGTTTTCTCTTTTGTAAATTTAATGCCTTGTTTTGAAATAATGTAGTGTTTCAGTTTCTTCTACTTAGCGAATAATAGCTAGATGTAAGAAAGCATCAGATTTGTTTATTCTGTTACCCTCGTAAATAACGATTTGTCGTTTGTCTTTTGGCTCTTCTTCTCGACATTTTTTGTGCTTCATGAAAAATCACATCTCAAGCATTGGGCCAGGGGATGGAGAAAATGGATATTCTTGCCCCCCTCAGTATCATTTTGTGTTTCCCTTGTGCCTACGCCACTGACTTCCCATAATCCTTCTAAACCAAGGCGATCGTGTCACGTGTAGCACGTGCTTCGCGTGCAGGGATTGCTTCTGACATAACAAATGGCGAACTCTGCATTCGACACCTGTGTTGTTTGCTTTTCTGCTAAATGATGTGTAATGCTTCCGTAACGCTTTAGTAAACTCAATGGTAAGAAAATCTGTTGTTCTAATCTACTGAGCAAGTTCTCGATATAAAAACTCTTTGTCGGTGGTTTACGGCAAACGATCAATTGATTAAACATTGACAGACACATAATTACACTGATATTCAGAATCCTGAATAATCACTGCCATCCAGTATGGACACCATAATTCTCATGCCTTCTCAATCTTAGTTCGCATGAACTCCACATCGCATGTGCTCTTCTTTGTCTTACATCCAGAAACAAATTATTGACAAACGGCAGACGATAGCTGCGAACATCTACTAACCCGAAAATTAAAGATCATAGGTAAGAAACAAGAGTAAAAATCACTTCAGTGCTCCTTACAAGGAAGAAGAACACTGATGGAATGCATGAAGAATAAATGAAAAAATTTGTACACCGGGAGTAAATGGTCCTGAAAAAATGAGCCGTTGGTAACGCTGAACGGTTTTGTGTTCTTGCTTTATGAGAACTATTAAAGCATTGGCTGGCAGTATTAAATGTAAGCCAATACAAACTAATCATGACATGTCATAGCTAAACTGCAAAATCAGCCAACAGGAACCCGCTGAGCAGCTATATGTCACAGCTAAAAGCTAAAGGTCAACCATTGGCGAGCGTTTGCAGCTTCCGGTTACCTGGGGACCAGCTGACTGTGAGGGCGCTGTGTGTCTACTTTCTCAGACCCTCTAAACAGTCAAGTATCCATTTCACAGCTGGGTAACTTGTGGAAGTCAGCTCCATCAAACAGGCTTGGGCCTGCTCGCCATTCTTCACCGGAAAACATGAATAAGCTTTGGAGCAAGTTTGAAAAATGTTTTTTTTATGACCGCTATGAAAGACACTGGTTAAATGTTTGTCAATATTTGTTCCTGCTAAATCACTGAAAACTGGCTACAAATCATTCTACACTTTCAGAATGCTTTCTAAATTTTTTGATTAATGACATTTAGTGTAACATATATTGACATTTATTTTGTATGTATATCAGAATACAGTCTATAAAATGGCATTATACGGCAGAAATCACATCATAATAAAACATCTAAAAATAAATTTTTTAAAAGGCTTGTCAATATTTATGCTGTAGTAACAAACTGAATGGGAAGCCATTGTTTGATCATCTCATCTTTAATAAAATTTTTATTTTCATGTCCATGCCTTCACCACCCAACAAGTAAAATTCTACTTAGCACTGTAAGTCTCAAGAAACAGGAAATCAGTAAAAATTATCAACAAGTCACCAACCAAACATAACCATCAATGTCACCAATAAAACATCATCAACAAAACATCATCATCATCAGTAATGTGTTCCTAACAAAACATCACCATCGACAAGTCATCAACAAAACATCAGCGACAACTGAGCTTTACTCAATAATTAGGAAAAAACCTTTGCACCTCATTATTCTGGATGAGAACTTGAGGGACAATGAATGGATAGACAACTGTCTACAAACATTAATGTGATGCTCTTACTGGTTTCTTACCCAACCTTGCCCTTCTAGATGATAGTGTAAGACAAAAACGAAGTCTCGTGCTACATGCCGAGCGCTAATTCTTGGCAAAGTTCATAATGATACAATTACTGTTCACGCGCTGTCAGACCAGAACTCATTCACTGTAACACACTAGACAACTAAGTCAAACTTTAAACTGCACATTGATGCTATCCCAAATCTGAAAATAAGGAAGAGTTTGCCTTGGCCGACACTAGCGGGTGGACCACACACCCCGCGCCATGACCCTTGGCATAGGGTCAGAATAAGGAATTGGTAAATATATTTGTGTTATCTGAGATCACCTGGATCGTGCCCACCCTGTTAGAAGATGGTGGTGATCTGTGCAAGGCATCTGCTGCAGAAGTCAGAACGAGGTTAATGTGTGACGAAAAAATAGAGAATCGAGGCAATACAAAAAGATGAAGATAAAGATTATTGAAACAGGTTATAAAGACTGAAAAGGAAGGAAGAAAGAAGACAGAAATAATTTAAGGTGGAAATAAAAAGAGAGAAGAATGACAGCAAGGAAAAAAGTAAGAAACAAAAATATACAGAAAAAATGGAAAAAAGCTAGAAAAAAGAAACAAAAGATACGAATAAAGATAGAAAGAAAAACAAGAACCAACGAAAGAAATGAATGAAAGAAGGAATCAATAGTTTCTGTCTGGTGTAGGTCAGATACTCAAGTCTTCTGCTCATTCAGGGGTATGCCTTTACATTGAGAATGGAACATACAGATGAAGTGCCAGGCTCTCAGGGGAATGGCGGTGGAGGGAGTCGGGTGGGGAGAGAAGGAAAGCCACACACGTCGGCCTGAAGGCGGGAACTGCGATGGCGTGTGAAACCAGTGCTTACCTTAGTTACTAAGCAGCGACTGTGTTACCAAGGATACCGAGCTCTGCAGAGGAGGGAGAAGGAAGGAGGGAGCGACAGAGAAAAATTGGACAAAGGGGAAACGAGACAGGACGAAACACGATGAGAGAGAAAGAGAGAGAGAGAGCAAGATCAAAGGAGAGAGAAGATCGTAATCGAATTTTGTAAACTTATAGAGCGAGGTGCTTTGACTATCTGTGTCCTGGACATATTCAGTATCAGTACCAGAACGATCCGACAAGATTCAAAACGAGACTACCACTCTGGCATGTCTTAGCCCTGGCCAACCAACCAACCAACCAACCAACCAACCAAACAACCAACCAACCAACCAACCAACCAATCAACCAACCAAACCAATCCCAACCCAACCAAACCAAACCAAACCAACCAAACCAAACCAACCAACCAACCAAAACCAACCAAACCAACCAACCCAAACCAACCCAAACCAAACCAACCCAACCAACCAACCCAAACCAACCAACCCAACCCAACCCAAACCAACCAACCCAAACCAACCAACCAACCAACCAAACCAACCAACCAACCCCATGCCGTAGATAACATGCAGGTGACACTCATCCTACTATCGCTGCAAGTACTTTATTTTTCCACTGGAAGAGACCACTTCGTCTTTCGGAAGAAGAACATGGAAGAAATTTATCTGGCAGCACTGAGAGTAAATCATTTTGCCTCTTGCTTGGTGGGTGGGGTGGTGGAAGGAGGAGGCCGAAGGTTACCACTTGGCTGACTTCAGTCGGAAGTGGGTGATAGCACATGGCTTGGAGGCTGACCAAGACTCACAACATGTTCCCCATGTCTGCACTTTGATGAAGGGCTGACCGTCTGGGTGAGTCAACTTTCCACGATTTCGTGGCTGGGAGGCAAGGTGGAGGAGACGGAAGCACCGGAATTAACGATTTCCCCTGAAGAAGAAGAAGACTATGAGATGATTGCATGTGGAGATAGAGGTGGGGAGAACACGGTAGATGGAAGAAGATAGGGGTGTGCTTTTTTGTCGCTCCAAAAATGGATCCCATCGCGGCGCCTGCAAGAACTTCAAAGGAAACCGTTACTATTTATAGCTGCTGGCCTAGTGGTCGTTTGATGTAGGCTCATTAGTTTTACTCCATTTTACTCCTCTTTTTTCTAATTAGCAGGAAGATACATGAACTTTCGAGTAGCTACTCCCTGCCCTGAACCCTAGAGGTAACTGTTGACAATTTTACACAAACGGACTGCGTGCATGCGCACGTATGTCTGTACATGCACGTGGATTTGCGTGTGCGGGTGTGTGCGGGTGGGCGGCTGCTTTTGCATACGTGCATACAGAACCGTCCCTTGTTTGGTCTTGCAATTATGCGGCTGTGTTTAGGGACATGACAATCACATTAGTTTAGAACCATCAACGATAGACAGGCTCCTTAACTAAGTTACCCAGCAACGGACACCAATACCCATCAGACATTATGTCTAGACAGCAGCAAAGGAGACATAATACCTTCTAAATACCGTCTTCTTATCTACAGAAAAGAAAAAAAAAAAAGAATGAACACAAGAGAGTGAGAGGGAGTTTAAGAGAATGGATTCTTTATTTACTGGAGCCTTAGTCCCTTTCAAAGGATTGTAAACAATTACATAATTAAATAGTATACGATATTTAAACTTTCAGAGCAAATTTCATGTGAAAACATAGTAGCTTTGACAACAACTTAGCAGAAAATTAAATTAATATGGTATTGCTATTTTTATGGACTCCAATATCTTAAGAACAAAAATACTCAAATGTTTCCCCAAGCATCTTCTTTGTTCTGGATAATCACAACACAAAGCGAAAAATGCTAGGGTTTGTATAATTTTTATGGCAATACATTTCTATTCTCAGGTCTTCGAAAAATGGGCAACATAATCAAAATGTGTTTTACTCTCTGTGGTCATGTTTACAAGTCGCAATGTTTTTCTGTACCTATGCATGTGTTTCAAAAGATAAGACATCCCAAACTGTATTATCTTCACACAAAAATTTAAAATATACGTGTCTGTGTTGCATGAGTTGTAAATATTTTGGAATATAATGATCGTGGGTGAAGAATACTGAATTGCTTGTTGAATATTGTGCCCACTGTTAAACCAACTCTACCATCTGCAATCAATCATAGAGAGAGAGATGGACGAAAGCACATGAAGAGCCGGAGAGAATGAGGGAGAATGAAGTTCAGATTTAACATTCTTTGCATGATGCTCTGTGAATGGAATGAAAGACAAACAAGCTGTACACAAAGGTAAAGAACTTGGCCGAAACAGCAGCCATTGACAAACAAGTAGAATTCATTCGTCTTTTATGAGATTCCAGACTGGAAAATGCCAGGGCTAAAACCAATATTAACACATTATTCCTCCGTGTTTTCGTCACAGAGTGTTTTTTACATCTGTATCATAATCATCGCCATTATTATTGTTGTCATCCTCTCCTCCATCCCCATTAGTAACCGCTAGAAGCAAACAATTCATTTTGACATTTTAAAAAATTAAATAATATTTCGGTGGCAGGATCCAGCTGCTAAACAATGAAAGAGTCTTCCAGTGATACATCGTCCAGAAATATTTTCCGAGTGCATTATAAACGACTTTAAACAAGAGCAGGGTATAAACCAGTTTGGAAGGCTCTGGCCCTGACACAAAGGAAAAGTAAACAGAGATACGGGACTTGAATCCCTCTAGGGTCGATGTGTTTTTATGTAGAGGGATGGGCCATCACAACACTCAGCCCCGGGGCGTCATGGGATATGCGCCCAAGCGCTGAAGCCGCCGGCCACCCAACACTGTCAGGACAGAGGCAAATCTTTCATCCTGACTGCGGTCTGGCAATATTAATGATCATGATGATGATGTGAGACGGGATGAATCTCTTTCCATGTTATAACAAGTCTGCAAAGTTACTCTATTTTCTTTTCTTTCCTTACAGCAATTCAGGTAGTTCTGAGGTCACCATTGCTTTTTTTTTTATCAAGAATGCCAGGAAAGCAGCACTCAAAGTTGTTTTTTCCGGTAAGAGCCCTCTTCTGTGTTAAAAACAAACCTTTGTGATTTAGAGGGAGGATACTCGGTTAAAGTAGGTTGTAAACGGAACAGGAAAACATCATTTGGCACGCGGCGTGTAGTGGAGCGTGTAAGCTGTTGTTATTATTCAACGATGGAATAACCACTCCCTTGCACGTGCAGTTGGCAGCTACGGTTGTCTGCACATTGGTGTCTTTAACTGTCACTTCTGGACACCCGGTGCCTTTCACCACTTCATCACCTTTCCCGCAAAGCACGGATAGTGATATCGACTGTAGGTATCTACCCGACAGCTTACCTGTTGACACCTGCGTCTTCATTGTTTACCCTCCTACCTGGCAGGTGCTATGAATGCATGAATGGGTCGCATCTACTGTAGTTTTCTTACAGAATATCTGCCAGAATTTTAGTAAAATTTTTTTTATTGTTTTAATCTGTCAGGGCGAGATATATATATATACTCTAATCGACATGTTTAGACATATTTTATAACCGCTTACCAAATTATATAAATGTGCAGTCATGGGTTTATTTATTTTATTTTTTTAATCTACACATACACACCCACACAAGCACACACACACAAACACATGCACATACACACGCACACACAAACGTACAGGCACCGTCCGAGCAAGCGAAGCAGCTGCAGGAAGAAGGTGAAGGGCAGAATAGAAGACTGGTACAAGAGGACGAAAAAAATCGATGTCAGCTTGCGTCTGAGTGACCCACACGACGACCTCGACCTGGGTTGGTTGTTTTCTATTTATATATACATATATCATACCTCGAGCAGGGCACTTAAACCACACCACCGCCCAGTACACGCTGACTAAGCCTGCAATGTCTGCGCATACGCACACTAGAAGGAAGCAGCTACTCCAGACGACTTCCGGTGTCCATTTCCGGGATCCATGAACGATGGGAGAAGAGCTCACGCTTGAATGCTTCAGGAGCAGCAGGACACTGGGCTGTGGTGATGCTGTGTTGTTTACATCCGGGGTATCCGCATCCGGAATGACGCAGGATGATGAAATCTTTCTGATGTTTACAAAGATTTCTTTATTTTCATAAAAAACAAACTTGGCGAGAAAACATTGTTCAAGCAGCTGGTAGTAAAGCCCGGACCTGTGGAATATTGTTGTCTGCAAGAGTTAATTTGCCGACTGAATCGACTGCTTGTGTTAATTTGGAAGCGCCATCGACTGGCTGAGTTAATTATGCTGGCTGCATCGACTGCTGCAGCTAATTTGCGAGCTGCAAACCCTACCGAGTTGTTTTCACTACAGCGAAAACAAAACAAAAACAAAAAACTGAGGTTAGAGCTCGGAGAATGAAAGTTTCTTTTCTCTGTCACCACAAGAACTTGCCCTGGGAAACTCCCAGCACCATTGTGAGCAGAGGCTGTGGAATGCGACCACCACGGGGTTCGAAGCTGTTATCAAAGATGTCAGAAAATAAATTTGTTCAAAAATAAACTGACTTCACAATAGTGGGTATTGGAGGATACAACTACATCACTTGATGGGTATGTAGGGGATCCACCCTCCCTCCAACACACACACACACTTTCTTAACATTCCCATATCTCTTCCTTTTACCCGTGAAATGGCTTAGGAAATGTTTCGGTTATCTTTCTGTGGGATATAAATGAACTGACTGAAACATCTGTGAGAAAATCTCAACCAGGACATAACTATGATGTCTAAAACAGCATGTTACATATTAAATTATGGTTACTTCTATATCCGAGAAGTTCATTTCTAAGGCACTGCGTGTATAAATGTATGAAAATAAAAACTTCAACAAACTTTTTAGAAGAAACATTGATTACATTTCATAAACAGGAGTTGTGATGACAGTATTTACCAGAACCAAGGGATGGAGCAAAAACAAAACCAAACCAAACTGAAAACCCCAAAAAAGGGAGATCGGCTCTAAAAGTGGTCTGCTCTTGAAAGCGGTTCAACATGTTTAAGATTACATGTTTACATTATGTTTTTAAAATATGAAATGATATTTTAAAGCCACATATCATGACTACCCAAGGAGACTGGTCAAAGGGTCCAGCTAAAGACAGCACTGAACACGTCTTCACACAGTGATTTCAGATCATCAGTCTTTGACCTGAAAGAAAAGGAGTGTGTGTCTGGGCGGGCTCCATGTCCACCGCTAGGAAAATTAATTAACAAAGACACTTCTGACCCTAGTTACACTTGCCTGGTCATTTTAAGTGAGACATATTATTTCTCCCATAAAACAGGAAACAAAGCCAAAATAAATCATCTTTAAGAGTTTAAGTTTTATATATCAAGTCAGAAAAATAGCTTTTCAGAAGTTAATCCAGCCGCTCGATCAATTATCTAAAGGCGAAAAAGGAAGAATTTTTGCTACAGCCGATAAAATGAACAAATAAAAAACAAGAAAAAAAATTCAGCGAAACTGAGCCTCCTCCTCCTCCCGCCTCACACCACTTCTTCCGGACACCAACCCTCCCTTGCTACAGTCTCGGATTTCATCTTCTTGAGCTGAAAATGAAAGCGGATAGAGAACAGTAATTGGTTCAGCTTTCTGCGTGTGGCTAGCCGGCACCTAGGGGGGAAGCACGTCGGTCCGTGCTGACGAGGAGATGTGGCCGGCCCAAACATTTCCTCCGCCCGCGGCGCGCGCAACACACGCAGACGGCCGGGACTAATCAGTTTCACCAGAGAGCTTAGATGTAGAGAGGGTGCACTCCTTCTTTATCCTTACTTGTTAAGAAAAGTAGTGACGGAGTTGCGTCCCTTCGAAAAAAGATGCTACGCCACAGTTGCTACTATCAACCACTACTAAACAAAGTCGGCGCTAGCAGTGTTTATCTTTGGAGTAAATGTCTAGGTGTTTGCGATATCAAATGACCTTTATCTAAGAACAGATTTTTGTGTCTTTTATTCATGGGAATTGCTTAGATGAGGGTAGTTTGGGAGAGTTTTAATACATGTATGACAGCTGACTATATTTAAAAAGGATAACTTTTATAAATTCAAACAGCACATCCATGAGCACAAATTTGCATTTATTTAAAGTCCATAAAAATCTAATTTATGAGAATTTATTAATATGAGAAAAGCAGTTAAAAATAGAATTACACATGAATATAAACAAGCCACATTCAGAATACTTGCTCACATATACTGAGACATATAGATTTCTGTTTACATACAAGCATGGGCAATAAATTCTCACACAAATCATAATAATCATAATTAATAACAAATCATAATACTACTATTAATAATAATGTATATATTTATATACATTCATATCCCTTATTGTAAGAACATTGGTTGACAATTTAAAGATAACAGCTATGCTTACTATGAAATATACAGCAATCAGATACTCAAAAGGGATCATTCACACATGTACTTTAAATGAAGATTTATAACATTTTCTTTCACACTTTTCTATAATAATTTTAAATTACTTAAGCTTAAAAGCTACAAATGATGTAACTTCAACATTTTTTTATTTCTTTTTGCTCCTTTTTCAAAAAAGGACACAGAGCTATCTTTCAAAGAAAAATGAAGGCGAACATTGATAAATAGATTAATCACACTTCCTTTCAGATCACATGCACCAAGTGGACAACAGAGGTCAATGCTTTTTAGCTCTTCCCACAGAAGTCGAATCAACTGAGATTTAACTTTTTTTCCCATGAAGTAACTGGTCAAAATTTTTACAACATGTACACTCTAATATCTTGACTGTCTCACTCAGAATTTTTGTTTTTTTGGTGGTGGTTGTATGGAGAAAATAGTTAGAGGGTCACTACAGTTATCATCAAAATTATTGAAAGTGATATTTACTTTATCAATAATGTCTTTGTCATTTAAACAATTGATGTCATGGTCATAGTCATTCTCGTCAATATCTACATTACAGATCATTATGTCCTGTTGTTTGTCAGTGGTCACAGATGTCAGAGTCAATAAAGAGCTGTCATTGTCATTCTGGCAATTAGTTCCACTACTGTGATGAAACAGGTTCTCAATCATGATCTGACGGAAGAATAATCTAAACTGTTCTGCAGTGGGGTTATGTAGATGCTCCCCTTTTCCCTGAAAGCAAGAAAAAAAAGTCTTCTAAGCAGTCTTGATTCAGTTTTTCTGTAAGAAGTAATGAAATACCATGATTTGTCTGAAGCTCATCAAAAAGCTCAAGCAGAGCCTGCACAGTCATCTTCCACCCTGTCAGACAAGGTAGTGCATTGGATGAGGGTGTTTCAACAGTGTGCAACCATTGCAAAGTGTCACAGAGAAACTCTTTATGCCCAGATGCAAGCTATGATCATCATTAGCCTTATGTGCCAGTTAGAGTGATCTCTCATGATAAATGTTAATTAAAAATAAAATATGACAGAAAGAAAGGCCCATGATGGTAAAATGTGGCTTAGTAATATATATTGGAATATATCATTATCTATATAATCATAAGTTATCAACCTTGAATGGTGGATTTGGAATGGCGAAAATTGTGGGTACTGCATTCCAGACAAGACTTTTTTGGGGGTTGACAGTTGTACTGACTTTCCTCGAAATGATCCGAGCAAAGACAGTATCCTTTTCCATACACATCAGATGGTGTAAGATGGTCAAAATCTTTCCTTCTCGTAAAGTTCATCCATATTTTGCACCTGTTGTAATGATTTTTTCAATATATTATAACAAATCTTTTATAACACCTCAACCCAGTGACAAATGCCTTAAATGAAAATACTATAACAAATTTAAATAGGTTTCTAATCAGATAAGTGAGAATTCATCACACAGTTTCACAGTATAATCAGTAAAGTCGTTTTAATAATCATAGAAATCGCATTATAGTAGACTGCTCTCAACTACAGTACACTTATGGATCGTAATTTGAGAATAAATTCGTAGCTTACCTCTCTTCGTCCTTTGAAATTGTGGAAACGTTTTTCTTTTGAGGTTGATTTAAATCTGGCGTTCTGACAGTTAATTGCAGAACAAAATTGCCCGCCTTGCCTCAGACGATCGCCTTGTGCCGTGTTGTTTCGTAGCATCCAATTACGAAAGATAACTCTAACCGACGAGTTTTCCCGCGGTCACGAGTGAACCCTCTCTACATCTAAGCTCTCTGGTTTCACCATGGAGCAGACGACCAGACGGCGCGAGCTGCTGTACCGGCCTCGGCGGGAAATTCAGGCGTTGATATGTCGGCTGCCACACTGAGGTAAGTACAGAAATAATATCTATCGTGGAGAAAGCAGGGACGTGGACAACAAACTGCTCCACGGGAGTTTATTTCCTATCACAGATGTCGACCCGCTGAAGCATCAAAAGAGGTTCCGGTTTTTTTTTTTTCAGAAAAATTATTACAAAGTTAATTGTTTGTCAGTTTATACGAGGCAGCAGCAGGAATATTGTAAGATCTCATTTTTTTTTAAAGGAGATGTAATTGCTTTATATCGTTATATAGCTAACTTATAGCCCGATGATCCAATATAAATTTTTAAAAAAATCTTTGAATGCTAGAACTCTCTCGATTGTGGGAAAAATCTGAAGCATAAATGTTCCTCTCAAATAAATAATTTGTTTCAATCGTGTCTTTCGCATGTGTATGTGACATTTTTTGTTTTCTCAGTTTCTCTGGTAGGACAAAGGACAATCTCCGTCAAATCGAATTTTACAGGATGCATCAATTTTCACTGCTGGTGACTTTTCTGTTCTTGCTAAATTTTCTTAGGACTTTAAAAGCATTGGAAATAAAGAGTAAAATTGATATTTCTTCAAATTCGTTTTTTTTCCCGGTTCAGCAATGTTGGACAATATAAATGAATGTCGGGCTCTAATGTAAACATTTTCAGTCTGTCGTGGAGACACATTTCTGATGTATTATATCTAGAAAGCTAATACGATGGTCATCATGTGTGTGAGAGAGAGGGACAGACAGACAGAAAATGGTGTTATTAACTATATTATTTTGCCTAGTACTTTTTATAAGTAAATATCAAGTTAAAAGGTTGGGAGAGCGAATGTAAGTGGCTCACCGTGTCTACGCCGCCGCATGTATATTTCATCTCCACCCTTTCCTTCCGTCTCCATTAGCTTGTATGAAATCAATTACCAATTTCCGCTAGATAAGCAGGGGAGGTAAGGTTTGCAATTATTGTCTCAGCATGTTGGAAAGCAGCAATTATCTGCTGCATCTTTGAACACACGAACAAGGTTACAGCTCACCTAACAGGCTGAGTGGGCAGCACTGATTGATTTTGTTTTTGTCATATTTTGATGTGGAAGCCAACATTATATCCTCATGTTTGTATTGACCTAGGCTGCATTTCTCCTCTATCCTCTTCTTCGGTTGGATTGTGCATGTATATGATGTTCTTTGCTGAGTACAAGTGCAAACACATTGGACCTCTTACAGGTCTGCAGTCTGGCGGACTTCATTCGGAAGCGACCTTCTTTGAGTTTCAGTGAATAAACACAATGGATGGCCACCTTTCTGATGTATAATATGAAGTCACTGATAAATATTCTTCTGCTATGACTACCCCTTGTTCTCTAGAAAATTTCGACGTGTCTTCACATTTACATCTGGAGTGATCTCCCTTTACTACCAGAAGGTAGCGAGTCCTCGCATTGTTCCTCGTGTTACATGGTTGTGACTGTTTCGTGAATACTGTTCACAGCTGACTTTGATTGATATTATAGCGGTACAAACATTCTTCTTCTTTACACGCAGACGATAATTACGCATATTAAAAACCAGGACCTAATAATTAAGGATGTATAAATAACATTGAATAACTGTTTGAGTTACATACTGACTGTCCACTCAAGACAAGAAATGTTATACTTTGTGTTACATTTTCGTTAAAGAAAAGATGACCCCTTGACCCTTGACTACTTAACTAACATTGTGATTGGAACTGCGCCCAATGGACAAGAACTCCAAACTCTGCGCGATGAATATCTGCCGACCTTATCTGTGAAGATGTAATATTATCGCCCCTCCAAGAAAGGCCTTATGTATACTATGTTTACATTTAAACTCTTTTTTCGTGTAAGCAAGAAGAAAGGTTGCTGGGGATGAGTGGCTCAAGACCCTCATTAACCAGTTGTGTCCCGAGTATCTCTTGGCTGCATGGTCAAGGCCCTCAGACAATGCATCTGAACACTATCTGTCTCCTCTTCACTCATGTGAACACAAACTCTGTTTGATCTCCACAAACAAACTGCTCGAAAACGAGACAAGAACAATTATTGAAGAATTCTGGAAACAGATGTTTCAACAGCTGAGTAACAGAAACAACCCGTGTTCATCCATCAGCAAGCTTGGATGTGGATTTATTCTAAGAAAATAAAAACCAAGCACTTTTGCTGCTGAAAATATCGTGAACTTCATCAATGGCTGTGTAATCTGTTGAGATAAATAAAAGCCAGAATGTTTGTTAAAGTATCGTTCACAGCTTTTAGGGAAGATCGACTGCATGCAGATGTTTCGTGCTATCAGTTGAAACAAGAAAAAATGTTTTAAAGTAAGTCTGTGTTCCTAGCAATAATGTGCTGAAAATAAATGATCTGGTATTTTATCTCGCGAATGGAGTGTTGAGGCTGCAAAAGATAACCTACAGCATAGAATCTTGTAAAAAAAAACTTTTTTAACATTAGAATAAGCAGTCAGCCATTCAGAGACACCGACAAAACGAGGGCAGAGTTTTCCATGTACGAAATTACATAAGTATTCAATTCTGAAAATGTAAAAGTGTGGATGTCAGAATTTTTTTCTTTTCAGACAATTTGTAACAAACCAGACATGGGAAATTAGGTATTCCCTATTACCTACGAACATCAATCAACTTTAAAGATAGAATTATGGATGACCTTTACACAGAGTTGTTCAGCGATTTCTGTATCTGAAGTCTGTATCTGATCACTTGGACACAGTTCACCGAGAGATGGAGACATAGGAAATCTTATTACAGATGCATGTCTACAACGAGGAGGATGTCCTGTCGGTTCAGGAAATCGGAAACAGAGATATACTTTCCGCTGACTCTTTCGGATACTACCGAAGAGACTCACAATCTAGTGTTCCACATACACAAATATTGGACGAAGATGGTGGACAGCAGTCGATAAGGATACCAGATAGTAGGAAGAGGGGAGTGTGAGGGGGATGGACAGAGAGATGAAAGGGTATTAGGGTGGCAGTAAGAAAGGAGGTAGACACCAGGGTCCAGGAGGCAGCCAAGGCAAAGTATCACTTACGCTTCTGAAGTGCTGCTGGCAGTATTTCTGGAAATGTAATTAGAGTTAGACCACTCTGTCACATTTGCCGCCTATTCGGTTGTCAAGAGGAGATAGACACTCCTAAAAGAGTACAACGGCTGTAGCGGAGTGAAGTGTATATAAACTGAATAGCTAAAGTTTGTACAAGCTTCTTATCAGTTTACAACTGCCAGAGGGGATTCTCGTGAATCTTCCAAGGACATGATTTTGTGGGTAACAAGTTTGTAACCTGGGATCCCTTGACCTGGAGGAGGCTGCTGATGCTTTTTCTCAATGAACCCCTTGATATCCCTATCCGTGTCACTTTTTAAATCTGTCAAGGGTATGTAAAACACAGGAATCGCTTGTACAGACTTATACAGACACCTTATTTCAATAAAGTTGAATTACTAGAAATTTTAACTGTTGCCCCAGGCGTGGGTAATTCTGTGTTAGCAATCTTTTTTTTCCATCTGCACTTACCACATTGGACGAATGGCACATCCGCCATCTCTGGTCCCACTGTGCTCCTTTCCCATCACAGGTTACTTCCTGCACAGTGTTTCACATTTGTATTTTAATGCTTAATACTCGTATTGTTCTGTCTCTGTAATGGCCATTCAGCAAGTTGCTGGCCAGCCCCACATCAGTGAACAAGCGCTAGTCTTCAATCAAGGCTTCTGAATTCTTATTTTCTCCTTAATTCTCCATTTACCGGGCTACAGTCTACACTGATGCACAAGTTCTGCATTTCCTTTCTTCAAGGACCTTCTTTGATCGTGCTGGTCCAGGGTTTCCATGGTTATCCGAGCTTATTCTCTTTTTTTGTTTGTTTTGTAGACACTCCTTCAGTGTTTATCAGATCCATTTCTTTGAAGCTGCATGGAAGGATGTTTGCGTGGCAGTCGTAACCCTCCAGCTTTGGGTGGCGAGGGCAAGGGCTCGACTGCTTTTAAGCCGGATTGCACAGTGTTCGTACATCTTCGTTTATTAAAACACACTGTAGAGCCAGTAACAGTAATGGAAGTCACAAATCGTTCTCCATGCACAGGGCGCCCATAAATTCCACACACTTACCACATCGCACGCGCGGGTCTCAAACAGGAACAAGAGAAAGGAACTCTCTTGCTCTTCAACTCGGCTTCTTTGTCCGGACACAATGGACACGACTACAATCAAAATGAACATGGCAGCCCAGGAAGGGTGCTGGAAGAAACAGAACTAAAAGAGTCGTGTATTGAAAGGAAACCAGCGATAAAAGATGAAAAAAAAATCCCTCAACTATTTCGCATCCTGCTTACCTCTCAAGTCGCAGAAGGTTGATCGAGTTTTATAGCGAAGTGCTTTCGCTTAGTGAGATTCTCATTATGGAGGGAAAGGGGTGATTGAGGGCAAGGAAGCAGAATATGGGATCAGTCCCGTCAACAGATAAAAGAGACAAGTCCATAAAAAAGTGTGTGTATGTCCCGAGACACAATGTGAACCCAGGACTTACCAATCCTCACTGTCAGCAGCGCTTGACTATTGTGATTGTCGCGTTACCACCCCCTGGCCGCCGGAGGATGCACGCCCGAAGTCCGCTCGCACAGCCGGAGACGAACGCGCAACCCCCTCCGCTCGGCCGGAGACGGCTTGCTGACATTCCATTCGAACCACAGGCTGAGCGCAGACCACACAACAACGATGACAAAGTTTACAAAACAGACAGGTTTATTAACTAAACATAAAATAACACTAATAGGAGGCAAGCATCAAAAAATAATTCACAATAAAAGAGTCGCCCTGTGCACAGGCATGTTACAGTAGGCAAGAAAAAAAAAAACAACAACAAAGGGAGACAAACCACCCGCACGCACTGCTGGGTGGCGAGTCAAATGTCCGCTCAAGGTGTTCGCTGGCGGCAGCCCATCCTCTCTGGCCGCGCGTGCCGCTACAGCGGTGACCCCCCCTCTCTCCCTCTGGACCAGCTGTCCCCCCTCGGTTCTCCCGTCCGGGTAGACCTTGGTCACGTGAGTCCCTGCTCGCTGGCCTCCACCCTAGGTACTCCCTCGATGGCCGGGCCCCACACTCGCGCAGCAGGGTCGCGCTCACGCGCCGACGAGGAGATGAATGCGCAGGGTCGACACAATGGCGGACATTAGCACGAAAGGCAACGTGCAGAAACGACGACATGGACGAAGAGCAAATCCAACATGAAGAATATGAAGAAAACACGTAGAAAATATACAAAAAAAAAGAAAAGCCTGTAAAGAGAAACAATTCATTCAATCAGCAGGCGGCACTCTAAACACTGCTCAGTGTCCAATAACATCTTCTAGCATAAGTGTCCATACATGTGACCGCTAAAACGCCGGTCCTTTAAACATACAAATCCATTAATTAAAAAACCGGGTGCGCGCCACATGCGCCGCGACCCGGCCAACACAAATTCTACCCTAACATGGTGAGGCACAAAATCTTACACAAAAAAAAAAACGTAAACATAACTCGAACAAGTAAAACCCCTCTCACTCGCACTACCAATGCTAACCCGGGCCCTATAGACTAGAATAGTGTGGAACTCAAAGAAGATAGCCTCTGCTCACCCAAATCGGCTTGTGATGGTGAGAGACCAGCGCCGGCCGCTAGGGCCACGGTCCTCCACCGTCCCCCACGTCCGGCGCCGTCCGTTGCTGGATGAAGACTCTCCAGAAAAGACAGAAAAACGCGCCAAGGACCCCAACGCGCGCGAAAAGCAAAGGAACAGACAAAGAGAAAGGGGGGGGGGTTGCTGTCCCATCCCGAAAGAAAAAGATACTGTGACGCCGCGAGTCAGGGCTCTTGGGCTCGCGAGACGGATAGGGTTACACAAGGACCCGGTAAACCGTCCCTTGGTTCTCCCCATCCGTACGTACACACCCAGCGACAGGCCATCGCAGTACGGAAAGCACAACACGGACAGCAGAAAAATCGCCGACACGCGACATATCCCCCTCCTTAAGACGAAGCCTCGCGAAGTTTCCAAACCATCGCGTGTCAAGATTGAAGGCAAGCCCTAAAAAGGAAAACCACTCACCGAGTGCCACGCCCACAAACTGGCAGAAACTCAAAACCAGACCAAACCATCAAACCTACCCTCGCTGCTAGCAAGCCTAGACAACATCAAAACTCAGATTCCTCCTTCCAAAGGGAATACAAAGATGGAGCCTATTCCAGACTCGTAGTGCACAACAAACAAGCCAACCTGAATGCACGACGGCCAGGCCTCCACGACCTTACGGAGCAACAATCGCCTACGTGACATCAGAAAAAAAAAACCCAACCATCCGCAGACGAGCGTACAAGCTAAAAAAAAAAAAAACTCAAAAAATTCAAAACCACACCTATTCACATACAAAAATGTTCGTGCACGCCCAACTTAAGACACGCCCTCTCACTATATCCTAAGTAGAACTCTCCACTGACCCCCGACGGCCAGTGACGCGTTGCTTCTGCCGCACGCAGAACACGCCGGAGAAGGTGGAGCCGCTCCAGGACACGTCCCCACCCCGGGGAGAAAAAAGGCACACAGCCCAGTCCTGAGCGCCACGCAGGGCTCGAGATGCGGGAGGGACGCACCACCACAGGGAAGCACACAGCAAACCCTGGGGACATCAACATCTCCTCGCACCCACGAGGCTCGAGGTGCGGGAGGGACGCACCACCTCAGGGAAGCACACAGCAAGCCCTGGGGACATCAACATCTCCTCGCACCGACACTCTTCTCTATCACTGCCGCCACTCCATACCTGCCCGCTCTCGACAGCTGGCGCGAGTTCCCTATCACTCCACTACCACTCCTCTATCTGCAGCAGATTCCTATCCTGAAGAAACGGCTCTCCGTTTCCAGTCAGCCTTCGCTTCTCGCCCTCTTCGGCCGGCTGCAGTGACACGGCACTGCCACCCAGTGCCCGCGCCTTCCCAAGACCTACGTCTCCCACCTGCAGTCGCCTACTCTCCGCTTGAACGCCTCTGGCCTGGCTCCCCTGGATACTAGGAAAATCTACAACTCCTATTCCTCCTCTCTCACTCACCTCTAGAGGAACACAAACAAACCAACAAAAAACTCCTTCCCACTGGCCTCAACGCCAGTCACTGCTCCACTAGCCTCTCTCTCGCTAGCATTCATTCCATATACCGCGAGTTCAACTCCTCTCGCTCCCTGACCAAGACAGGACTAAAAAGAAAAAGAAAAACCCTAATAAACCAAGGTCAGCTGGCATCCCACCAACCACTGAGCTGCCAGAACAGACAAAAGAGACAACCTACAGTCCCAACGAAACACAAGAGGTACTGCAAGAGCACGTACCGCACTGGAAGGACAGGCAAGCCTTTGCGCAGTCCGACACAACAAAACAAAAAAAACTTGGGTGAGGGTGCGAAGGTTCCACACCATCAGCTCTCCCAGCCCCGATAAAATTGTCACAAGCGCACATTCTCACACACTGTGCACTAACTGCACAAAAACCAAAGCTAAATACAAAGGACGTTACAAAACAGGACAAGTCTACGCTCAAGGGTTCGAGGACGTTAGGGTAGGGTTTACCCCGCATCTCCACCATTTGTCGCGTTACCACCCCCTGGCCGCCGGAGGATGCACGCCCGAAGTCCGCTCGCACAGCCGGAGACGAACGCGCAACCCCCTCCGCTCGGCCGGAGACGGCTTGCTGACATTCCATTCGAACCACAGGCTGAGCGCAGACCACACAACAACGATGACAAAGTTTACAAAACAGACAGGTTTATTAACTAAACATAAAATAACACTAATAGGAGGCAAGCATCAAAAATAATTCACAATAAAAGAGTCGCCCTGTGCACAGGCATGTTACAGTAGGCAAAGAAAAAAAAAACAACAACAAAGGGAGACAAACCACCCGCACGCACTGCTGGGTGGCGAGTCAAATGTCCGCTCAAGGTGTTCGCTGGCGGCAGCCCATCCTCTCTGGCCCGCGTGCCGCTACAGCGGTGACCCCCCCTCTCTCCCTCTGGACCAGCTGTCCCCCCCTCGGTTCTCCCGTCCGGGTAGACCTTGGTCACGTGAGTCCCTGCTCGCTGGCCTCCACCCTAGGTACTCCCTCGATGGCCGGGCCCCACACTCGCGCAGCAGGGTCGCGCTCACGCGCCGACGAGGAGATGAATGCGCAGGGTCGACACAATGGCGGACATTAGCACGAAAGGCAACGTGCAGAAACGACGACATGGACGAAGAGCAAATCCAACATGAAGAATATGAAGAAACACGTAGAAAATATACAAAAAAAAGAAAAGCCTGTAAAGAGAAACAATTCATTCAATCAGCAGGCGGCACTCTAAACACTGCTCAGTGTCCAATAACATCTTCTAGCATAAGTGTCCATACATGTGACCGCTAAAACGCCGGTCCTTTAAACATACAAATCCATTAATTAAAAAACCGGGTGCGCGCCACATGCGCCGCGACCCGGCCAACACAAATTCTACCCTAACATGGTGAGGCACAAAATCTTACACAAAAAAAAAACGTAAACATAACTCGAACAAGTAAAACCCTCTCACTCGCACTACCAATGCTAACCCGGGCCCTATAGACTAGAATAGTGTGGAACTCAAAGAAGATAGCCTCTGCTCACCCAAATCGGCTTGTGATGGTGAGAGACCAGCGCCGGCCGCTAGGGCCACGGTCCTCCACCGTCCCCCACGTCCGGCGCCGTCCGTTGCTGGATGAAGACTCTCCAGAAAAGACAGAAAAACGCGCCAAGGACCCCAACGCGCGCGAAAAGCAAAGGAACAGACAAAGAGAAAGGGGGGGGGGTTGCTGTCCCATCCCGAAAGAAAAAGATACCTGTGACGCCGCGAGTCAGGGCTCTTGGGCTCGCGAGACGGATAGGGTTACACAAGGACCCGGTAAACCGTCCCTTGGTTCTCCCCATCCGTACGTACACACCCAGCGACAGGCCATCGCAGTACGGAAAGCACAACACGGACAGCAGAAAAATCGCCGACACGCGACAGTGATGACTAAGGATGCTGTAAAGTAGAAAAATGGGTGAAGTGGAGAAACATTCTTACTTTTTTTCCTCTAAGAGAGATAAATAAAATTGGCACGTTCCTTTCCTGGCAATTGAACATTCACTATAAATAGAATAATGGTCAACAATTTAATTAGCTTTGGCGGAAATGATGTGCTGACCGTAAAATAAAAATGGTACATCAAGCAAAGCCAACATCTTTTTTTTGGATAGCTGGGGTGGGCTGGCTTGATTAAGGTCTGATAAGATCAATTGCAACCCGTAAATGTAAAATGCTTGATGGCACAAATGAAATTATGGATATTAAGCTTATTTCTATCTCACTACAGCAATGAAGGGTTTGCTTTCGGCTTCAATACAGATAACAAGTGTCACATGCTGCTACCATCTTTCTATCACACTTCTTTGAACCACAATCAAGCGTTCACATACAAATATCTATGTATGCTCCAGTATCGTGATAGACAATCACTGGGATGGTCTTTAAAAGACAGGAGGAATAATAACCGAGGTCGTTTGACAGCTGGAGACAGTCGCAAGACAGCTGGATCCAAGTAATATTTTGGGACATCTAGACACTGTTATATATCAGATGAATACAATGACAGTGAAAATAACTAAATTTATTCATTTCAGTGGGTCAATCATATTATAACAGGCCAGCAGAGTGCAATCTTGTCTTAGGACTGCAAGATCATTCCTTACTTAGGAGAGCTGGATAGGACAGCTGGATATTATTGTCTCACACCTAACTGCGCACACCCATATGACAGCTGGATTCTATCATGGTCCAGGACAGCTGGATGCTATCCAACCTCATCCTTTACTTCGCAAAAGCTTATCAAACGCAAAGTTATTAGAAAAAATACATTTTGACTCATAACAATAACTATTTTATCCTCAAAGAAATACATAGACGAGTTTAATATCGACAATTACTTTTGCACTACACAAATGTCTCCAAGGTCTGTAATCCATACAGCAGAGCCCATAGTCACCGTTTGTCTCCTCTTGACATGATTGCGAGGCGCTGGCGTGTCACGTGCAACTACAGAAGCAGTGCCAGAGGTCAGCAATATAACTCGACAGACTAAATCCTCCACACGGAGCCCAGTGCTTAGCATCAGCAGGGCGAAATTAAGGTCAGGCCAGGAGGAGAGGGGCTGGCACTGCACGTGACAACATGCGCAATCACACCCTAATTATTTTGCCTGACACCAGAGCTGTTGGCATTCTGCCTACTCAGCAATAATGCTGTGGTGATCGCTGTCATAGTAATGACCTTTGGGTCCCTGTGCCACGATCTCTCTTGTTATGCATGTGTGAACGAGGGACTATGGGAGACTATGGACAAATGGACTGAGATCACGTGGTTTGCACCCTACTTTCTTTTGCCTTTCTTGAATAAATGTTTAAACTTTTAAGTGTGCATACGTGTGTGTGTGTGAGAGAGAGAAATAAAAAAAGGAAAGAGAGAATGTGTGTGTCTAGTGTGTGCACTTGTGAGAACGAAAACAGAGTAAAGTGGGGCCACATCTCAACAGTTTACATAGATTGCTCAGTAAAGCTCAAAAGAATGTTTTACGCATGCTCTGTAAGGTGTAAATCAGACGGAAATCAATATGTCGGCGAGCTAAAGCAACGCGATTTTTTCTGCTGAAGCTAGAGAAAATTCTTCTTCAAAGTAATTTCTCTCGCAGTAATGCAATAAAACGCCAGTTCCTATCATACAGTCTACTGTCCCGAGCTAAAAAGGCTACAGAACAGCTCCAGCTGTGTCCCTACATTACACAGGAACAGCCATGCATTTGATGGTGGCGCATTGTCACACCATATTTTAATTAAAAGAGTATAGCACAAGATTTTAATTAAACACCAGTTTCGTAATTACACTGTGGACAACGACTCTCATGACATCACCGTTTCCACTTTATGATTGACAAGTAGGCTAGTGTATCATATTGTCCTGCATGTCATATTAACAGTATGAACCACCGACAAGTAGGTCAGTATATTATAATTATTATCCTGTATGTCATGGCAATGGAATCTAGGCTTTATTCGGGGGCAACAACCTACAACCACGAACTTGCATTACTGGACTGTCGACAGACGATTTTTTCAGTTAACTACTAAAACGAGGCATGAGGCTACAAAGCTTCCGGTTTATTCACATTGTTTAGGATCGCCGAGACTAACAGCGGAGAACTTCGCAAGAGGCTAAGCGTTGGTCTTGGCAGACAGACAGCAATCCACCCATACTCATCCATAATATGTTCAAATTTTGTGTACCAGCCATTAGACACGCTTGATGAATTTTTCTTCGAAAGAGATGCCTTGTGTGCGCTCTTTTGTTTGTAGTTTTAATGCACTGTACCTGCTGCATAATCTTCTTGCTGCATCTTCGTCTTTTTGTGTAGTTTTGTAGTGTTTTTGTTTTGCTTTTATTAGATTACATGCCTCTATTGGACTATCCATTGTTGCTGTCCTCATTTCCTTCTGATGATGCTGTCATCGGTCTAATTTCCTTCACTTTGATCGAGGCTTCGACTAAGAATTTCTACCGATGTTATCGTGTGTTTTGTTACTAAATATTCAGAGCCAACTGTTGATTATCACTGCATGCGGGCAGGTGAATAGGTGTATATCAAGAAGACTTTGTATTGTAAAGTCAAATGGGTGTGGAAATTCGCTCGTAACCCAACTGTTAATAACAGAAACTCCGCGGATTGTAACAATGGCTGTCCTGCTGGGAAGATTAAAGCTTGGTCTGAGCATTTTACAATCAGCTTGATATGAAAGCCCCGCTTATAGTTCGGACAGAAGACCAGAGTACCCTTTGTTATTTGCTTTGTCTTCTTGTCCAGTGCGATTTATTTAGCTTGTTTTTGACATTTGTCGAATCGTTTGGGGAAACGATGAAGATCGCTTTGTCGATTATGTCATTCATTAATTCATTATTTGTTTGTCAAGCCTGGTTGTGTTTGTTTCTTGTTATTAAGAGGGTTTCATAGGGTGATGAGTACATGTTGTTCGAAATGAAATAAGTTTCTCCTTTGATCCTGTGCCAGGCAGCCAAACACTTTGAATGATACAACCGGAAATAACTCCACCCACAAACTCCACATTGAGCGCATGCGCCTTCCTTGCTACAGTCACCATTTTGTGAGGCGTAATAACATTTACTGATTTTTTTATTCCAACACTTTGCCGCTAGCTGGCGCCACGCTCCAGGGCTTGTGCTATTAGGCACTGAAGTAAAACCATCATTGGCAAATCAGGCAGAAAACATTTGCATCAAATGTGGTATTTTGACCCCTGGGGTAATAGCATTAACTACAGGGTGTAGACGCCGTGGTACCTAGTAACATAAGTGGTGCAGTTGGGTTTGGATAGGTGTATGTTCATGATAGGTTTTTATGGTTTGCTCGGTCAGAAAGTCGTATTTATGGGTTTTGGCGCTAGCTCGACCGGACATTAAAGTAGATTGTTACACTAGACATGAACCGTATATTCCATCAAGAGCTATGAAGAGGGTTTAATGCTCCTTTAACACTGACATGAAAATAGTCTCAAAGGAGACATTGTATTGTTACTCTCGTTGTCAGGCGGTGACCATTGGAAACCCATGTAGCCCTGTGCTAGCTTTCACCCACACCTGCCACAGAGCGAGGATCTTGAGAGGTGAGGTGTCGTTCATGCTCACTTTCACTTGGACAAAAAAGTTCCCTTAATAGTCTGTTCCTTACATCACTTTCATACAAAAATGTATTTATGTTCTTCTGAAACGCCAGTAAGAAAAATATTTTCTTGTTGTGGAATATTTTACTGTGGTGTTGGGGAGGAGGAACAAAGTGGCTGCTACCCGAGATGGTTATGCTTTTTCTCTCCCATTTCCTATTTTTTTTTTTAGACCGGCTCACATAACAAAATAATTACTTTCTCCTCTTTGAGAAAGCTTTATGGATATACCTTGGAAAAACAGCGGCTGTCCTTTGAAGAATCTTTAATGGAGTTTATCATAACGATGCAATTTGTAACAGTTTGGGATGCAGGTTCGAAGCTGCACACGCCGTGGTTATATTTTACGACCAAAAGATGAATTAAATCCTTCCGCTGCTCAGTGTGTTGTAATGGATAACAATTCGATCTCTGTCTCATTCACCATTTTCTTTGTCGATTTGCACTTAATGAGCTACATTTCTACCCTGGCGAGGAGAGCGCGTGAAGTGGTTCTGAGTGTCTCGGATTATTATTGTACAACACTGCATTCTGAGTCTCAGAGAACGGCGTTTCCGGTCCAACACCCCAACAGATGCGCGCGCACCGAGTCGTGACATAAAGGACAGGAAGACGTACTGGCAGACGAGTAAGTATATATATGGAGGACGTGAGTCACGTGACAAAGTACTGTGTAAAGCTGACAAGCCAGTAGACAACGAAACGAGGCGTTATCAGTGCGACAGAACTTGTCAGCTGCATCCAGCTGCTGGCTTATTATGGTGGCAATGAATAGAAAGTTCTCAGTCAGCGCCTTTTGTCCCTTTGCCTTGTAACTGCAAATCAATATTCGTCTCCCTTTATCTGTCAGGTAAAGTGTGGGCGGTAGTGTTAAGAGGATAAAAATTGGTGGTATTATAGAGTGGGCAAAAACATCCAGCGAGTAGAGTTTGAGAACTAAAAATAGACCTCGTTTCTTTTCCCCTGATACTTAATATTTCAATGGTTAGAGTGTAAATTTTCCCTTAATATATTAAGGGTTAGAGTGTAAATTAAAAAGAAAGAAAAAGAGAAAGCATACCTAACAGTCTTTTGTCAATAAAGGTCATAAGATGGGTGGACGGTGTCGACATCCCAGTTTAATAAAATGGGTGTCGCCATCACGAGGGTGGATTGTAATACTGTTGCTGACCCTACCCCAGTTTGTGCTGATCACACGAAGTCCTCATGATGGTAGTTATGTCCTCATGTGCTATGTGCATCTGTTTAAGACACACGTGTCAACATAAGCTTTCTTTGGTAAATTTCCGGAGAAGAAAAAAGTCATTGTTAGAAACAAAGCATCTTATTCACTTGAATCTTCTAGCCCTCGCAACAAAAAAGCAAGAATTGTAAAAGATCTTCCCAGACAGCCGAAAGCAGTGGCTGAGGCACTCTTTTCACGTAAAATAACCGCCGATCACCACCGTTCACCTACACTCTGTTTCAAATTCGGGATCACGACTTTACTATGGAACATGGATTAGACAACTTTATCTCCTCTTCTCTTTGTCGTCGTTTCTTCATCTTTCTCTTTGTCCCTTGTGCACCTCCTGCTTTTCTCCACAAATTCTGTGTTTTTGCACAAGCTTTTGAGATTGTATACCTACATTAACTGTTTGTGGAAACCTATTACAAAGCGAGCTGCACGTGCATTTTCCTGTTTCTTTTTGAAATAGGACACACAACACAAGAAAGAGAGAAAGAAAAAAAAGATAGGCTTGATCTTTTCTATAACATATGCAGGTCCTTAAGTTCCTTGTGCCGATGTGCACTTCAACGATGCTTCTACGCCTACCGCTGGCGCCACCTGCTGGCGGACAGAGCAACACTACCAAACGCCATTAGCTTTGATTTCTTCCATGAAGGACAGAAAAATAACATCCACGCAAAAGGTTTCCTCCTCATTGGCAATGTAATCATACTCAACCACACGACCCAATCTTTCTAAATATTTATTTTGTGGATGAGCTCGTGGTCTTAATGAAATATGAGCGAGCAGAACGTGGAACTCGGAATGCAATTACCCTTCACTGTCAAAGTATTGTCTTCGATCACTCAGTCCGTAGCCTGTCGAGGGCTTGCGACAGCATTCTCGAACTGTCCGAAGGTGGACGTGCAGCAAAATACGTTTCTAACCTTGCTGCACGCGCACTCACGTTTGCATTTCATCGTCTGCATCGTCCGCAGATGACTTCGGCACACATTAAGCAGATTCGTCCAGCTTCGTTGCTCAACCCCCAATCCCTTCTTTTTGAGACCCTTTTTATCTCATTATTGACACAAACGACAAAGGCCTTCCACTGTTTTGAAAAGGGGATCGATGCTCGTTTCAATAATATACCGAGCGAGTCCTTTCAGATGAATTGCAATCCACTATCGAATGAATCGCAATTGACTGTCCAACAAACATTCGATAGAAGGACAAGCAAAGAACTCATATTTGGAGAAGAAAGAGGGCATTATACAGCGGTAGGCTGTTGCTCATAGAATAGTTGTAGTCGGGAAAAACATGGACAGTTGTGTAATTATCTCTTTATATCCGCTCCTCCTTCATCTTGCATGGCGGGGAAAGCTCAACAGCTCGCGGAAGGACGAACGTGGTTGTAAAACTTCATTTTGTTTTCCGAATACTAGACAGCAACGCAGCTGTAAAATAAATGCACAGTAACAATTGAGAAATTCAAGATTTATTTTCACCAAGGAAACGGTGCATAAATACAACGACGAAATAAACACACATGCGCGAGGACACACACACACACCTAGAGAGAGAGAGACAAAAAGAATGGACTACATCAAGGGATATTTCTTCGGTTATACCCAGGGAAAGATCAAATCGTGAAGAAAAAAAATTCTTGTCAGTGTTATCAACCTTTAACTCGAGCTGAGAGAGGAAGAGTTGTCCGGGTTGTAGCTGACTATTTTGACGATAGCAAAAGTGCTTATGACCCTCGACCCCAAGGCATTCAGAGTACTGCCCGGCCTTGACCCTGCCTCTGGCATCGGTTGTGGACGCCACGTGACCAGTAGCTACAGAAAGCTAAACATCCATCACACACACACCCTGCATGGTTGACACAATAACCAGAAGGCGACTGGAGAAAAGGTACAGGGACTCCGAGTCCTCACACCGAGGGCTAGAAGCGATTATCTGTTATCTCAGTGTGTCTCCCGACATGTCTGGCAAGCAACAGGGGCAGGACCTCGTTATTATTTGATGATATAATTGTACTTATTGTATACATTAAAGTATTTTCGACGATACCCGTTAAGTTAAATTACAAATTAAATTAAATTACAAATGTGTTAGCCACTAAACTATGAAAACCCATGTACACTAACTAGCCAGTAGCCACCATGTTGGCTCAGACGAATAATCTCGATGACAATGGCAATAACACTTTTTTCTTTTACATGTTGGCAGCATCGAGACGTTAAGCAGCAAGGACGACAACTAAAACGCTGTCTGGATACTTGTCTGACCGGCCAGGCGCCTGCAGTCTTTTCACAGACCTTTCTCCCTCCTTCTGGTTCCGCAGTCTGCCGCGTCTGGCGGTCTGCGGCGAGAAGTCGGAGCGCACGCGCTGACGGGAGGCACAGGGAGCAGCAGCCAATCAGTTTTCGCCTTGCAGGCCACCGCACGTGAGTCGAGCTCGCAAGGCCTTGTGGCCCCGGCCTTACAACCGCGACAGCCCTACTACATTACTACGACCGGCGTGCCGGCAATACTACAACAACGGGCTACGCTTACACACACATACACCCACACCCAGGCTGTTGCTCACGATCTGCTCGCAACTCCCTCAGCCAGACTACCCGATCCAGCATCCCTTTTCCCCAAACCTCCCCAAACCCTCGTCTGACGCCGTGTTCGCGTGCGTGCGTGCGTGTGTGTCTGCTAACCTGGTTGGGCTTCGATCCGTGTCGCCATTCTGGGTGGTCAGGGCTGCAGCGTGCAGCACGGCACGATGGTGCGGCGGACACCAGCAGCAGCAGCAGCAGCGGGCGGCTGGCGGTGAAACGTGCGTTTGTTGTGGTGGCGAAGCGGCCGCACCACGTGCTTTGCTCAGCAGCTGTTGCCGCTGCTGCACGGCGCATGCTGCTCCGCGCTGGACTGTCCTTGTGCCAACAGCACGCTTGGATGTCGAGTCGCCATGAAACTGCGACAACGGCTGTCTGGAGTAGTGTGAGTCTTCAGGTCGACGAGGGCTGGAAGATGGTGCTGCGCTCGGTTCCTAAGCCATTTCTGTGGACCAAGAGCTTGGTGTAGACTTTCACTACCAAACGGTTACTCCATACCCGAGGACTGACACGGCAGGTCCGCTAGGAGTACAGCAGTGTCGCTGGCAAGTTCCACGCTTACATCCAAAACCTCTTCGGCTGGTTTGGTGCTGGAAAGGAACCTGACATGTGCTTGCTATCGTCACAGCTGACACTTTGTCACGGACAGTCTTGACTACTGTGCTGCTGCCGTGGAGTCTCATCAAAATGGAAGGAAGCCTTCTGCGGTGCTTGTGAGGATAACTCGTTTGCAATACCCTTTGATGGTAGGAAGTGATTTTTAAAAAAATTATTATTCGCATAGTTTTTGTTTGCTTGGGTTGCTACTCTACGAGCGTGTGACTGCTCATGTAACACCTTTATTTCACTAGACCATTATTTTCGTTTTTAAATACAACGCCGTCCTAGCAGAGGAGGTTACTCGCTCCCCTGTCTGTTCCTAGTCTCCACCACATAACTGAAATCGTGACGTCAGCACAGGATGATCCCCATGCTCCCCATCATCTACCCACCTGTCACAAACTTCTTAACCCGGCTCACCCACCTTGTCAGCTGATCATCCACCTCTACCGACCGGGCACCCGAGTGGCAGAATTCTTTTTTCGTCGTGGTGGATTCCCTCCCCTGGTATTGCTCAAGACCTGAGCACGTGCGCACGCGGCCTGCGGTACAGACGGAGTGATAATGCACGGCCCCACACACCACTTCCCCTGTCGTCAGTCATCGCACATCGAAGAGGCTGAAAGACCCGCAATCGTTGAAGGTAAGTCACAGGAATTAATGATTTCCACGATTTCTGGCAAGTTCCATTGCATAATCAACTTCAACCGCAGAGTGGTTTACCCTTGATGAAATCTTTTATCCTAAAAACCTTTCTTACCCGGACAAAAAAATTCACGAACCTTCTATTAAGTTTGGAAAAGTTTAGGGCACATAAATTGGCTGTTATATAAACATACTTGCCGAATGTTTATCTGTTCTTGTCTTAAAGATGTTGTGTACTTGCCTCTGTATACAATGGAGACATCTCACTCTGTGTGAGAGACAGAGACAGGCAGACCATTGACATTTACGTGTGTGTGTTTTGAGACCTCAGTGCTCCACAAAATACTGCGTGTTTAAAAGTGGGAGCAGCTTCAAAGCTAAGAATCAGCACTTGGCTTGGCACTCCTCAAGTGTTTGTGCCACCTGTGAAATATTGTCGCCCCTTCCCGTGATAACAAAAATCTGGGAAAGCGGATAGCTGATTGGTTAGAGCACTGAAGTTTCAATCCGTAAGCTTGAAGGTTCGATACCTGTGTGGTAAAACGAATTTCTCCAGTTGATCCAGCTGTTGGAAATGGGTACCTGACTCCTTAGACCCAGTTAGAGGGAGAGAAGTGCATCACCCTCACAAAATTTGGTCTCTCACAGACTGGAAGAAAAGGGGAAAGCATTTACCCTTTTAATGAATGGTTACATGGCAATCCTCGTTTGTTGTCGTCTAAGAAATCATCCCATGTTCTCATCTCCAAACCTTTGACAGTAAAAGAGACACTACAGAAGTATGGCAAGAATTATTCTTTTTTTCTATCTCTCTCTCACACACACATGTACTTCGCAGAGAAATACACTCGTAGAAAGGATTCTCCAAAGCTTGAATGAACTCTAGTTACTCTCTGTTGGTGTCAAATGGTTTTGTTATTCATTCTCCACTGAGACATAAAGATTGCACTTTCCCCTCTTTGACATCACGGTAATACTACTGTAACACTGCCCTGTGTCAGCTGTGACTGAAACACTTCCCTATGTCCACTGTGACTGTAATACTACGTGTAACACTGCCCTGTGTCAGCTGTGACTGTAATACTACTGTAACACTGCCCTGTGTCAGCTGTGACTGTAATACTACCGTAACACTGCCCTGTGTCAGCTGTGACTGTAATACTACCGTAACACTGCCCTGTGTCAGCTGTGACTGTAATACTACCGTAACACTGCCCTGTGTCAGCTGTGACTGTAATACTACCGTAACACTGCCCTGTGTCAGCTGTGACTGTAATACTACTGTAACAGTGCCCTGTGTCAGCTGTGACTGTAATACTACCGTAACACTGCCCTGTGTCAGCTGTGACTGTAATACTACGTGTAACACTGCCCTGTGTCCTCTGTGACTGTAATACTACCGTAACACTGCCCTGTGTCAGCTGTGACTGTAATACTACTGTAACACTGCCCTGTGTCAGCTGTGACTGTAATACTTCTGTAACACTGCCCTGTGTCAGCTGTGACTGTAATACTACTGTAACACTGCCCTATGTCAGCTGTAACACTGCTTTGTGTCAGATGGCTGTAATACTACATGTAACACTGCCCTGTGTCAGTAGCACCACGTGTAACACCATGTCTGGTGTCTCAGAATTAAACGATAGGCGCCTCGTCACTGACACGGCAGCTAATTATATTCCATACTCCGCACGGCGCGAGGACATCACTTTCGTGCCGAGTTGACAGGCTAGAAGAAAGCTAAAAATAGCCGCGCATCGATTGGCTGCGTTAAATACCACTTCAGGACGAGGGGCGAGCGAGGGGCGAGGGCAACGACAGAAGTCGACTGGGTTTAGTTTTGTTTGCGTTAGGCGCCCGGCAAAAACTGTCAGCAGTTCTTAGAATTATACGCAAGCCGCTGTTATGTCTCACAATTCAGCTTTTTGTCAGTTGTGTTTTTTTTAAGTTCTCGGAAGCAGCAGCTGCAAGATTCCATCAGCTAGTGTTTCACTCACCTTCTCGTCGCTGGCTTCACTGTTATTTTGTGTATGCTTGCGCGAAGTGCGCGAGTGTGTGAGAGAGTGTGAGACAAAGAAAAAAGTGACACAGAGAGAAGGAAAGAGTGTGTGAGTGTGTGTGTGTGTGTGAGCGTGTGTGTGAGTGTGTGTGTTTGTCGGAATCTCTCTGGCTCCCGAAGTGCGTGAACTCGCGCCGCATCAACTTCACACACGTTCACTGTAGCAATAATTCATCATGGCGAGTTTTTGTAAGAACAAAACTATTTCACGTTGAACCTGAAAGGATTCACAATCGGCCTAGTGTATCGTCTGGCGATCCTGTACAGCTTGAACCTTCAGTGTTTCATTCTCACATTATCGAGAATCAAAGAAGATTAATTTTTTCTTCACGCGTAATCTCCTTTCATACCTTCTTGACACCTGGACTGTCGAGTCGAACACGTGTCTTGTTAATATGAATGATTTTCTGTATCGTGTGCATTTAGCTGCAGCAAATGCCTTATACTTTAGATTAATAAAAGGTACATCAATAAATAAGAATAGGTGGAATATTGGATTACAGTCACTCCTGTCTAAATTGTACAAATCATATGGCCGTGGGTGGCACAGTAGCTAAAGAACTTGTAACCACACGTGTACACGGTGAGAATCGAATGCTGCTGGCTTGAATCTCGGCTCTGTCACATCTCTGTATGTGACATCTCACAGGGATGACTTCATTAGTTTTCTCTTGGCATTCCCTTTCCTCCTCCTCCTACATTTCTTCTTTCTCTTCTCTCTTTTTCTGTGACATGATGCATTTAAAGGTACAAGTGTTTGCTGATGCTCCTTTATATGTATGTATTGAGGCTGTCTTTGGTGGTGAAAAAGGAGATATAAAAACAAGCAGCAATTATTACTTATCTTTTCTCATTCCCATTTAAATTTCTTTCCTTCCTTCTGTCTCATGCATAATGTCTCTCATAATATCTCTCTCTCACTGGTCTTGTCATTCACAAACACACACAAACACACAGAGAAAGAGAGATGTACTACCACACTGTGATATTTTCACTCATTCATCGAATAAAAGTCTGTTAATGAAAGTCAGGTGGAACGTATGAATGATGTCGCTTTATGATAGTTCTGTACTTTAGTAATCATAGAAAATATACACAATCTTCGTTAAAAAAATATGCAAAATTTATGTTCATGTAACCATAGACCAGAAAGAAATGAAGAGGTATTGTGACAAAGTGTTTACGATTCCGTTGTCATAACCACATTGCCACCTCCGCCAACACAACACCACCACTGTCTCTGGTGTCAGAACTTTAGTAGCCTCATCATGAGCCTCATCACCATCAGCTTCAGCACAACATCGTCCAGCAGCAGGTGGACAACTTTCTCTTACAGGGAAACTTCCAAAACAGCACCGGCTGAAAATGAGTGAGTCAATGAAAAGAATAGAGAGAAGAAGAAAGATCAAGATGGCAAAATAAATGCGCGGGAGTGGAGGGCGTAGAGAGAGCGAGAGAAGGAGAAAGAGAGAAGCAGCAATGAAGGTAATTGATTACAGATTGACTGCCGCGACAGCGTATGAAAGTTGCTGGCAAGACAGTGATTATTTCCGATTCCAGCGGAATGGCGACTCATACATGATGCATGAGGCATTATCCAAACAATACGTCTTTAAGTGACAAACCCTGTAAGTCTTGCAAGATCGCCCCGGACCAGCCGGCAGATGGCGCTACCTCCTCCGTGGAGGCCACCACCAGCTTCGTCGGACTTCTCCTTTCTCGAACATTAATTGCTAAATTGTGTATGATAATTAAACAAAACCATTTCCGCCAACTTGTGTCTGCGCCATCTTCAAGTTGCTGTGAAAGTGTTGTGGTGTCATTTCTACTCATCATTTCTTTCAGAATATGAGACGTGTCGGATAATTTTGTGGTAATGGCAGATAATGTTGATGCCTAGCGTCAAGTGGCAGCGATTTCAGGTAATTCTAAAGTCCTGCCACCTTACAATAGTCAGGTAATGCCTAGGTAATGTTAAGTAATTTCAGGTGATGTTAGAGAAGCGTTATGTGGACAAAATAAGTAATTTTTGCATCCAATAGAAGCTTTGATGCACTCTCAGATTATCTTTCACCAGGTGAGCGATGGATCAGATCGAAATTACGTGGTAGGACGCAGATGTGTTTCCGACAGAACCAGCCACGTGGCAGCACTGTGAGAAGTAGCCGGAAATTGATAAGAACAGAGATTTGCAAGTCTTCAGTTTCGCCCAATGGGTTCATTCGCAATTTTTGATGCGGCGACATGCAGCGGCACCTGGCGATCGTTAGGCTTACAGTAAGCAGAGGATAGAATTAACTGCCTAGAGATTGACCAGTTATAAAGTACTTACAACGGACATTTTCGATCGTCTAGCGTTAGGAGGTCTACAAAGTCGCGTCACGTGATGCCGCAGTGAATGACGTCATAAGGGAGGTAACGGTTTTGTTGTGGTGAAGACTTGAGGACAACAATCGGACAAACAAACCTGAGTGACAAGACGAGTAGTCAGATGCATTAGCTGTTATCATCCGTTGTCTTCAAGCTGGTTAGAGTTTTGAGGGTTGATAAGACATCCCAGTGGGGATAATCCGTATGGCGCTTTGAGACTTCGTAGGGGGGATAATTCTGCTTATATATCGGCGAGGGAGCCATGTTTTGTCTGCTGTACCCAGCTACGTTCCTCTCTTGTCCTTCTCTTCGTTCCCTCTTCCAATATTGTTGAGTCCGTAGACATATGCTGACATGTGCAAGCTTTGGAGCTGGACTTTACCAGCCGTTTCTATATTTTTATTTTGTATCCTGGAGCTGGCTGATCTTAAGTTGAAAGGCTATACTGTGGAAATAATTTTAGTTCTGGTCACTATCTACCCATCCTTGTGAGGATCATCATCATCATCATCATCATCATCATCATCATCATCATCATCAATCATCAATCATCAATCATCAATCATCATCATCATCATCATCATCATGCATAAAGCTATTTTACATATCAGGTGTGTAAAGTATCTTATGATGCAAGGTACACCCCAGGTCTCACTTCCTTTGCTTTTTGCTGTGTAAAAAGAGTTACTTTTCCGATTTTGTGAAGTTGCCAAGTCTTGTTCAGTACATATAGTGGCCATTTCTCTGGCAGCATTGTTGACCTCAGATAATTTATCGTTAATTACCACTTTGTGAGACCCCGTACTCAATTAGCTACAGAAAATGGCAGGGTCAGAGACATTGTAGATGTAGTACTGTACCTAATAATCTCAAATAATTTATACAGGACAATGAAGATGAGAACCGTTTGGATTCATTTTAGGCTTAGGAATCTTTTCACTGTTGTTTGTTCGCTCACTAATCAAACCGCGACAACACTCACTAGTATTAAGTTAGGCTACATACTTAATTTTCATTTGAGAAAATATAGCCTTATCATTATTTAAATATTTGTAGATAAATGGTTAGCATATATATATATATGATTTACCAGATTGATATTTTTTCCCTGACATCGCTTTAAAAACCCACAGATCATCTCTGCGATGCTCTCAGTGTTCGCGCCATTCAAGGCACTGTTCCCTCTTCTCACTCCTCCTGAATACAAAAGAAAGCACGAAGAAAGGGAAGTAAAAACCTGGAAAAGGCGAGAGAGAAAATGAAAGGCAAGAGATGAAGATAGAGTCTCCATCTTTGACGACACTCAATCTTTATATAATTGTTCAAAAGGAGAACTTCCACATCTGTCTCAAATCGTCTATCGATGTCATTGCTTGTGTTCGCTTTCTGATTTCTCTTCAGATGGAAATGTAGCAATAACACTTTTTTTTAGTTTAAGAAAAGATTTTTTATCGCAGATTAATAGGAATGTGAGTTTGAGCACAACGGACTGTTGACTGAACGGCGAGACATATTCCCTTCACTCTGAAACTTTTTGAACAATTTATCCTAGCTACCTTTACAGGTGGGAAATTAAAAACAGACTTTCAGATGAAGTTTACATGAATCATAAGCAACCATGTACTCAAAGTCCAAACATCATTTATCGTTAAAAAACACAATCTCTGTGCCCTCCCTAGTGTTTGCACCCAAGGCAACAGACTACTCCACCTTAATGGCAGAACCGGGGCTTTGGTCACCCTGAGTTCCACCAAAGAGTTTGAGCATGACGAGAGGAAGGGAGGGCAGCAGTCACGTGTCTGTAGACACTGACCCGTGAGATGCTGGAGGTCCGGTTGTAGGGGAGAGCCCACGTGATCACTGCGTCGACGGTTGATTTAAAGAACATTCTCGATGAAATCCAGCCATCTTTCAGGCTGACATTTGCCTCTCCATCTACAGGGAATGATCCTTCGTGTGCATGTATGCGTGCTCATATTTTGTCTCTGATTACGAAAGAGAGAATGAGAGAAAGAGAGAGGGAGGTATTTCTAAAAACTTGTCTCACTGATCTGATATGCCCGTAGAAAGGTTGATCCTTATCCTTTGACATCTTATCCCTCTTGCACGCCATGTACAACAAGATCCATATCGCCAATACCCGTTAATGTGAAGGATACCACAACAAAAGAGGCTATAAAATGTGAGTGATTGACCTGACTGCTAGACATCAGACATCCAGATGGTGGTTAAATACACAATGTGCACTCTGCACCATATTGCACTTGTTTCCCTCAACCATATCCATCTTTTTATATATCATAAAGCACCTGGTTCTCCTACTTTAACGTGTCTGTCAACTAAACGAAAAACTCAATGGCTCCAAACATTAAATAAACAAATAACTGAAATATTGAATGCTATCATTCAGACCAACAGGTCTTTGCTCAACAGAGAGGAGAGCATTGCTTATAAACATCGTGGTCCTCTTGTCAGTAAATCAATATGTTGCATGTTGTTTTGTCCACTGGGCTGATATAAACAGATTAATTGAGAAGCTTCTACAAACTCGCTTGACACGGCCGTCCGATCAGACCAAGGAAACACATCAGACGCAGGTTGAAGTCGCACCGCCGACCTTTCACTCCTCGCATCCTTCGGGTTATCTGTCCTTGAAGACTGAACCGGTGAAATTAAAGGGGAAATGTCACCAGAAATAGATGTGGTCTATTTTGAAGTCAATCTGCCCAATGAAAACTTAGCTGAACTTTAAATAACCTAGGATCAACAATAGAACTGTCAGAGGTGAGTAAATATATTGCCCGCCCACTCACCTTAGCCGAGGAAGCAATCTACGAGAGAAAAGGGTTGGAGTGGTGTGGATGGGCAAGCCCCTTAGTTCTATAACGAGAATAATTGAAAACCGTCCACGATACTTCACAAAGCTTTTGTTGTTCCAAAAGAGGCAAATGTCAGTAGTTTCTCTCCTCTGCACTGTTTATTTAAAGAGAAACACCCTAGGATGATCACAAAGTGAACAAAGCACTTATCTTAGGCACAGAAGGCTGGTCAAAGAAAATTTAGAGGTTGGAATTTTCTTGGAACCAATATGTAAAACTCACATTCTAGGGACTCCTGTGACGATCTACCATAATTTGGCATTTGTCTGGTCTGATTGAATAGTTCGGTAAGCAAGTCATTATGTCCAGACTTGAACAGTAAAATGTGTTGCTAACATTGTCTTTCATGTTCCAGGTTGATAATCTGCTGACTGCGTGCGTATACTTGTGGAATTCCAGACTACTGCTGCTTCAAGAGGAGTTTGATCTTGGAGGAAGAAGCTCCAAACAAGTTCACGAATTTTATACTTGGCGGAATGCTTGTCACAGTTCACCAAAGTCGAGAAACTGTGTCCATCGGAGGAAAAGTCGACGACTAGTAAACTAAGTTTCAACTCGAGCTTTTCTCAAAGGCAAACCCTAAAAAATATGCTCACCTGCAGACAACCATGCTGCTAATATGCTTTTTATTTGGATAGTAACACCCGAATACATTCTTAATATTGTGAGATAGGCGTGGTGTTGTATGCATGAACACAAAAATCAACATTTTCTTTGCAACCTAATTGCTACAAATGAATGCTATTGAGGGTGTGGTAGGCTGGTTTCATGAAATTTGATTTCAAGAGACGTTTGTTTCTTACACCATACTTCTACGGAATTGTCATGGGAACTTCTTCTGGCTTATGTGGTCACGCAGAAAGTCAGTGTGCCAAAGGTATTGTCAAAACGCTTTATACACCTATCTTTGTGAAATAATTTTTAGCACCTCTGGAAATGTTTAGACTCTAGAAGAAGCGCAGAAAAATTGATGAGCCTTAAACCCACCCGCAATTTTATTCGGCAGCTGTAGCAAAGACAGTGTAAGTCTGTTGATGTTTGTCTACGATCTGAGTCCAAGTATCACAACAAAGTTTGGCTGTGTCAAAGACATTGTTTTCATGTCGATCGTAACATTTTGACCACGCTGGCGAAATCAGCATCAAAGGCTTTGCTGAGGTCGGGAGTTCAGGAGGAGTCGAAGAGTCCGCATGAGGTCGGCGAGGAAGGACGCAATGCGTTCAGCAGCCGAGGGCTAGTCGAGAAAAAGCGTGGCTTGAGTGTCGCGAGGGAGATATGAAGAAACAAAACGTTCGTACTCTTTCACTCATCGTCTGCACCTTTACTTACCTGCTTGTCGGAGCCGCTGTCTTTGATGCCCTGGAGTCGGAATTCGAAACGGAGAATCACAAAATCCTTCTGCAGAAGGAGGAGATATACAAGAGTCGTTACAACATTACGGACCACGACTTTGAAGACCTGAGGCGGAATATGATTAAACTTGTCCCGTATAAAGCGGGCACGCAGTGGAAGTTCGCTGGAGCCTTTTACTTCGCGCTGACAGTGATTACTACAATAGGTAAGTCACTTGTGCACCATTGCTTAACAGATTAATGACTCCGTTTCCTTTCATGTTTTGCTAGCACAGGAGACAGAAAGTCACTTATCACTCACTCCGTGCTTTCGTATTTTTTCACACTTCCACCCTCGTTATTCGCTCCATGCTATCTTTCTTATTCTCTCTCCCCAATCACCTTTGTAATTTATGGTTGTTTGCGTCTATTTTTATGTACTTATGTACCTGTACCCGTGCATATCTGTTTGTCTGTGTGAGTATGTAGGTGCGTGAACGTTTGCATACGTGTGTAGATGAGTAGAGAATGAGAGCAAATGTTAAAGAGATCATGTGATACCAAGGTCCGTCATCATTTCAGTTTTGAGACGAGAGCTATACAATACCTTTCATTGATTATTTAATTGATCTCTTTCAGCAAATACACGAGGGAAGTGTTTGTTGTCATGTCAAAAACTACCGGCAACTGCTTGCTTATTGGAATTTGCGCAAGACCTAAAGGACAGAAAAATAAATTTAATATGCCTTAAGCACTATGAGCTGACATAATATGCACTTTTGAAAAAACCTTCCGTGCAGAATGGAACATACTTAGAGGCATTAATTACACTTTGTTTTAGTCTAAAAAGAATTATGAAGAATTTTTTTATCATCAAAATGTGTTTTCGTCCACTCAAAATATACGACGACTAATTAGCAAGGAACATCTTCTGTGAGTCCTTCGTGAGTGCACACATCCGGTAACGGTGGCAGCTGACTTGCGGATGTTTACTACCGAGAGCTAAATAACACCGAGAGAAATATTTAAGAAAGACAGCTTGGAGGGCAAAGCGTTGAGTGCATGCTGACCTCTTCAGGCGGTAGATGGAAGGTTAAGGGGAAGCAGTTAGAGAATAGAATGTGATCCCTGTAGCTGACTGCTCTGGTAGTAACCTGGGTTAAAGAGCACGAGTAAGCACAGTGTGGAGATGAGTGGATGGTAACATTGGCGATACAATATTGTTGTGTTTCATGTTTTTATGTGTAGGATATTTACACTTACAGAATGAAAGGTAAGTTTTGTTGTCTTAAGAAGATAAAAACACATTAGCCAGAACATCAGTGAGATGGTTTAAAGAAACGAGATGCTGCAATAAATAAATATTCAATTTAAAAAATTGCTCAACAGTGCCGGTCCATACATCTACACTTGAGTCTACCCTTGTTCGCCGTCCTCCGCTCGATTACCTATCTGTACTGTTTACACTACACATGACACGAAGAGTAGTAAGTGCTCTGCCCTTCGTGATGACCCCTGCAGCACTTGCACCGCGTGCACAATAGCAGGAAAGTGTCACGCGCAGGCGCGGACTCGCTTTTGATTTGCGGCCATTGATTTCTGAGGCTCGTGTCGCGAGTCCTCCGTCGCACAACAAACGACTCTGGTCTTAACCCTCGCGGTCTGGGGCGGACGTGTGTGGGGGGAGGGGTGTGTGCTGGAATGTAGGAGAAGATAATAAGCAAAGGATGATTAATAAATGAAGAACGATGTCTACGGGTTATTCGCGTGCTGAAATGAACTCCTCCTCCCACAAGATCCTCCACCGCCACTTTGATGTGGTCTACCTGAAGAAATTGAAGTTGGCTATCTCAGTGACTATGCTGTTACTATTTCGACTTCATCGACACTCCAGGTCAGAATGTCCTTTCAGACTCATTGAATTTTCCAGATTAATGTTTGGTAATTCAAGGAATCCCCCAAGAGGGTCGTAGTTTGGGAACAGGGTTACAACCGGAAGCGATAACGACCCTTTAAAAGGCTTTGAACAGAATGAGAAGTGTTTATTGTTGACCCAAACCAGATTGAGGTTCATCTTGGAAATCTTCGAACCTTTTTCCGTGATGTTCAGTTATTTTCTCTGTTTTAAGCAAAATGTTAAGTTTATTTTCTTGTCAAGGATTCGGCCATTCGGTGCTCACGCCTCGTCTCTGTGAATGACATTAAAGAAAAGATGGCGGAGAAACATGAACAGCGATGGAGGCGACAAAGGGAGAGAGGGAGGGAGGGAGAGAGAGAGAAAGAAAGAGGATACCACAGATGTTGAATAATCAGGTTGTTCTAAGCCCGAGTCACAGCACGTGTTTGCACGTTGTATCCACGTGATCGATATTTGAAATTTAGGGCAGTCGCCAGGACTTGTGTGCATAGCTTCCTCCCCTCACTGTGTGCACCCAGGCCTTACTTGCTGACTGTACACTAAACACAACTTCCAATCATTGATTACGCAAGACACTTCATAATAAATTTATAATCAATCAATTTTATTGCGCATTTGCATTTACGGTGACGAGACTTGGACTCATTTCCAACGATCCAAACGAATCGGGATCCTGGTACTAAAGAAATGTAGTTTTAAATTTTCTTTTTTCTCCTTCTTGTCGGTCGTCAGTCGATACACTAATCTTAAAAGCTGCTTTCAGCACTAAACAGCGGCAACAGAAGTTGGAAGTGTGTGTGGGTGGGGTGGGGAGGGGGATGTTCGTGGTTAGCGTGACTGCGGCTGCGATTATGCCAGTGTCTCAGTGGTCCGCCCGTCTGTGGAATTGCCTGCAGGGACGTGGGTAAGTAGAAATGAGACCCATACATAGTCTAGACAGACCTTTTATCCTGGCTCGCTCTAGCTGCATTACTGTCACGAAGGAACGGCCCGTGTCTGCCTGACAAAGTTGATTCTGTTGAGATGAGCTGTAACATTCGAGGGCGGGTAGGGGACCTGAGAACAGAAAATACAGGCGGTGCCGTGAGAGTATGAGAGGGAGGGAAACAGTTGGGTGAAGAGGAAGAGGAGAAATGAGAACAGGGATGGCGGTAGTGAAGGAAGAAATTTTTTATGGAAAGTTAGGGATTCTGATCCCTGCATTTTTTTCTTGACAAATGGCGCAGACGATGTGTTGTTAAGACCACAGATGCTGCGAGGAACATTAAAATAAAACGCTTACAAACTCGATGGATAAGAATAAGCATTCTCGTTGGATAATTTTAGCCATTACGTCACGACAGGGGCACGTCGCCATTACGTCATGACAAGGGCACGTCGCCATTACGTCACGACAGAGGCATTTCCGAGGGAGTGTGCAATGAGTCTCCTTCTGTAACACCATCATGCCTTGTTGGTTGTCAACACCGCTCTAACTATACTAAATATTTACCGTTACCACGCGCCGCCCCCTTCCCATCAGACATTGTTAATGTCAACATGATCATCTCCATGTTACTTTGGATCTGACACATCTCACGTCCCTTCCTTTTCCGCTAAACCGTTGGCGTGGATGGCTTTGTCGGCTGCTTTGTGTTACAAAACTGTTGTTGCTTGGCTTTCGACCAGATTGAGAGTAGTTAACGGATATGTGCGCATAGTGCCTCAAGAGAAATTGGCCATAGATAAACGGTAATGGAAAATCGACGCATAATGTGACGATTTCGGAGCTAGGGAAACACCTCGGGACCCATCGATGGTCGGCAGCCTCATCTTGCATTGCATTATGGGGCCCCGACTGGTGAACTGAAGGCTATTTTTGGCGCAGCGGCTTCATAAAGGGGATCAGATGGTGAACGGGCGGGGAGAGGTGGAACTGATGATGCGTGAGGCCTTGACGGGATGGAGGGGTGGGCAGGTACACAGCAGGTGAGTGCTCTGGATAGAAGGGAGGGTGTAACGATTAGGTACTTCGTTGTGGGGGAAGAAAAATGATCAATAAGTAGTGCCTTGAACTAATATATCGAGTGGCTTCGCACCTAATACTATTGTCCAGCATGCAAGCTCTTATTTTTACAGATTGGGATGGAGCCCATCGCACCCCCTCGCCCCTCCCCACCTTTATCATTCGCCTCAATGCACTCTGCGTTCGCTCACATGCGTAACCGTTCCTCTGAGCGCAGCCACGCACGCAGACGCACAAAATGTCTAAGAATAATTGTTAGTGTTCATGTTTTACATATCTTTCCCTGTTTTCGTCTGATTCTGGTAATGTAAATGTTTGAAAGACCTTGTCATGATGATGAAAAACAGAAAAAGGCGAGTTTTTGACAGAAATAAATTTACAGTCGATGACAGTGCTCATATGACACACGGATGCACACACACACACACACACGCACACGTGCACACAAGCTGCAGCTTTGGTTTAATTTTGTAACTCTAGCAGTCTTTCTGACGGATTGGGCGTAAGTTGAAAGTTGAAAGACAGCTACCTGATTAGCTGGCTACATGATTAATTTGTTTTATGAGTAGATGGACATTGATAGAATGAAGGAACTGTTTACGGCGAAGTGCATGGCGAGGGTGTAGGAAGAAGCCCAGCAAGGAGAGCAAGGAGATCAGAAAGAAAGCCCAACCGTGTGATGTGACAAAAGAGTCTGAGGTTCATTAAGTCCAGGCACGCTGCAAAATGGCCGCCACCTTGCACGTTAGAAGCCTCATGTTTCTGTTTTAAGAAAAAAAAAATCCATTTCATGGATTGTTTTGCTTTAAGGAAAGAACTACTTTGCTGTGTTTAAACAGGGGTTAAAACATAGTCGAACCCATAACATGAAATAGCAAAATAAATAAATCGGTTTAACCTTCTCCTGCCTCTTGCCTCCAACAAACATTGTACATAAAAGTTTAGTCGCAGTAGAATTACTTATGACATTGCAGAGACATGCTTTCTTAAATGGAAGAACTTTGATGTCAACATTGTCAAACGACCAAACATACGGGTTTCAAGCTTGATTTCAAAAGAGGGAACATGTCACACGGCGACACATTGCCTTGTCTTGCCTTACTAGTAGTCTTCAGAGCGCCCTCGGGAAATGAAGAAACAGGTTTCCAGCGGAGCTAGACTTCTTCTTACGGCAGGTCGTTGGAGAGCTGTTCTTGGGAAAATTAGCAAGTCAACAGAAGAGAGGACTGGAAATCTTTGGCGAGAGAAGCCCTATTCTCAAAAGTATGGCAATAATCCTGATTAATGTTGCAAGACAGGCCCTACAGGGGGCGGCGGTACTAAAACCTCGGCATGATAATGGTCACGTGCACTTCTACTGTATTGCGCGCCTCGTGCACTTTGGACTGTTCAAATACAAGAGTTAAGTTTCACAAGATAATAAAAACAATGAAGGAGGCACAGAAAAAAGTGTCTGTACATTTGTTTTTACTGTGACTTGGACTGGTTTATTATTTATACCGACGACAATGGTTGTTACTGCAAGTAGAGAGCTTTTTTTACTTTTTAAAAATTATTTTTTAATTGCTTTTCACCCCTAGGAATAAGTGTTTCTGCATTCTGTTAGAGTTGAAATTCAGCCAAAAATAGTTTCTATTACCCCTTCTAACACTCCGGGACAGATCACGAGAATCAAACTCGACCACCATCATTACTGGGAAGCCAATAATGTCAGATTGTGATCAAAACATTTTATTTAAACAAGACTAAAACAACACATCGAAAAACTACTTCTGGGACAGAGCATCAGATGATAACTAGACCGCCGTGGTTACTGGAGAAGCCTAGTAATTATGTCTAATTGTAATAAAAACATTTTATTTAAACAAGACTAAAACAAGTCACTGAAAAACTACTTATTTTTTTTAATCTGTGAGGAATTTTTTGTCATGGACTTGATGACAAAGCGCGGTCATTATATACGACCTATTCTCTTATTCCTTGCTTTTTACACTCTGTGTATATTTATTTACTGAAGTCTTAGAGCTCGTAAGGGTCGGATGCTTCAGAAGAAAGCTCATGCCAAGTGAGGGTGTGTACCCTGTCAGCAGCTACCAGCGTGAGCTCTCTGATTGTTTTCCATTCCATCCTGCAATAGTGAGCTGAGCCATGGTCGCGAATAAACAAATCCATTCTGTCAGCTCTCGGTGCATTATTACCTGTCAGGTGATTACACTGGATAACTCGGACCCGCCAGCTGCTTGTGTCTCTTGCAGGTGAAAATCCAGGTATGATGAGCAAAAGGGTTAATGTTGGTGGAACCTTTGCTGGCAATAAAGCAATAAAAGTAATCTGACTGCTTTTAAAAGCGGAGTGGCCGTTACTAGTTTGTTCACAGTAGATGCAATACAGCCAGAGGAAATGTAAATACATTATTTTTGTAGGGGAAAAAAATTTCCTGACTCTGGAAATACGTATGATGAGTTACCTAACTTTTGCAACTCATAAACTCATTCACCTAGGTTTCGTCCGATTTCTTTCTTCCCTAATTCTCCCACTCACGCGCCCCACACTCTCCCCTTGTCCTACCCACAGGCACGCACACATAGAAGACATTAAAGAAGGGATGGTTGAAAGGTCACGCAGTTCACACCCATCTAATTTTTAAGAGTTTATAAGTGATGTTAATACTTATGATACAAATATCGTTGACAGACAAAGTGCTGGTGAAGAGAGAAAACCCGAGAAAAGCGAGTGTCGCGGGAGACAGCCGTGTGTCCCCGAGAGAAAATGTTGTCAGGGTGGACAGCGACACAAGACGATTATTGATCCCAACCCCGGACACAACAACCACCACCACTACACATACGAAAAAGAGGAGGATGAAAGGAGAAGAGGGGCGGAGGTGAAGCCCTCAAAGAAGCTTAAAGATGTAGCGTCGTGCGCATGCGTGGAAGATGAAATTAAGCTTTAAAGGACTCCTTTTATCCTCACAGGAATCTTGAACTCTACACAGTTAAACTAGACAGCGGTGAATTAAACTGGGGATGGGTGGTAGGAGATGGAGAGAGTAGGAAGACAAAAACAGGAAAAGGGGGAACAAGGAAAGAAAGAGAGAATAATTGAGAAAGAGAGAGAGAAAGCTTAACAGGTCAAATGTGGGAATGCTTTTTTTGCTTGACTCTCATGAAGACTACTCACTAAATCCCTCTCTGGCTGTATATTGCTATTTATAACCGGTGGTTTTGCTCCATAAACCACATATTGCCCATCACAAACGCCTGCAGTCATGTGACATATTCACCGTTGAATTATTTATAGCTTGCTTCGGGGAACAAGCAGACAGAGCCAATGCCATATTGAAAGGCCTTAAATATCTGCAATATTGGAAAATGTTTTTCAAATGCACAGTACACTATGCTGTGTACCATCTTAGGCCATAATTATTAGTGAAGCGAGGCGAAATCATGAACTAGGGATAAAATGGGGAAATCAAGGACAAATTTCTTGTCCTCGTAGTACGATCAACTGTCTAGAACTCATGGGTAATGTTTTATATTATTTTACCCATGGCCATTCGATTTATCCAAAGGGCAAAGCAGCATCTGCAGTCTCTATGACTACAGAGACAAGTCGATGCCCTTGATTTCCCCAGGATAATGAAGTAAGTACCCAACCTCTTTAGTTCTCGAGATATAGACCACCAAATATCCATAGATGACAAAGGGTGGGATGAGGTGTGTCCATGAATACATCTGACTAACACATGGTAACATCTGTTGTCTTTGATGTAATTGTGTCCAGGGTCGTTTGTAGGGTCGGGTCTTGGCCTCTAATTGTGCATGAGTATGTCTGCACCCGCTTTACTCGCACAACACTGGGGACATGTGTACAAGTTGTGCTGATAAGTTTATTATTATAAGTTGTGCCTTGTCCTCTCTTGCATGTCATGCTGCACTCTGGCAGACTTTGAACATACGCAAAACAACAAGGAACAAACAAGCAAGATGAATAGATATGGACACCTAGGGTGAAGTAACGCTTATAGGGGGCGTGGAATGTATTGTGATTAACCTTTATGCATATTCATTAGTTTTATGAGAAATAAAAAAAAAACAAAAAAAAAACCAAAACAGACGTGAGATCAAATATTGAATTTCTATAGGCTTATAAAGTAACCGACTAGAGATGGCACTTGCTGTAAGACTTCATAAATAAACATTTCCATCAACAGCTTCCTTCTACATTGACAATGTCTTCATCTGCAACAGGGATTTCACTCCAAACCAAATAAAACTAGTAAGATTACATGTCACCCGTAGAAATTCCCAATATCTGCTGTCGCTAAAACAAATTGTAACTACTTACCAAAAGTAATAAATCAGATGGAGAATATGAAACAGGGAAAAATCAAAACATTTCTACACAGCGACCTTGCGCAAAAAGCCCCTACATTTGAAAATCCGGGAGAGAATATTCGCGAATGAATGCATTCATCTAGCTTATTGTTTCTCGACAGTTTGAGTGCATTTAGAGCCGGACAAACTTGGAGATGAACCGAGGTGACATGCATGCTCGACGTTCGTGATAGATGTCAGGGATGAAAACCTTCCCAAATCGTACAAAGAAGCATGAAATGATATTTTCTCTCATATATAGTTTTTTTATTATTATTTTAATTATTTTACAAGTGCAAAAGGGTTGGGCCCCAAGCAACACATTTCTCTAGTGAAACTTTCCATAACATAATGTATTTTCCATATTATTTACTGTGTTTTCCCAGGCGTGAATTCTATATTAACACGTGCAGCAGATGTTCATCGCTGAGTTGCTGGTTTCGTGCAATAATGCAAATGTCAGTCAAAGGACCACCGACAGCCAAGACCCGGATGTTACTTATAAATTATGTGCTGTGTACGAGACACATGGCAAGAAATACAGGTCTGCCCCGAGACCTTTACACTGGTCTTCTATTTACACTATGACATCGGTGAGATGATGACTGTACTTGAACCTCTTCGATGCTCGACTTCGATTTTTTCCCCTAAACTGCAGATAAAGAGTAAACATGTTTTCAATTTTACAGAGCAAAACTTCAGTCCCCTTGCGCTAAGTAATGACAGTTTTACGGTTTAATGTACCACTTTGCTGTCCCCCCAGACACTGACGAAAGCCAATGCTCTTATACAAAGTCTGGAGAGGTGTTTTCCCTTTGCTGACTTTGCTTTCCTTGCACACCAGAACAAGATATCGCTGACAGTTGTCATCTGTTGTATTCAATAAATGTACATCATGTTTCCTTCCTTTTCGATTTGTTACTAGTGATGATTTGTCGCCGTCAGCAGCTAAGGCTATAAGTAAGCTATAAATAAGCGAACTCTTCTGCTATGGAGTCATATTTGTTATAGACAGACATAGCACACCCGCATACACTATGTCCACGGACGTGTATAGGTGGACTGCTGTCTGTCTGCCGAGACCAACACTTAGCCTCTTGAAAAGTTCTCCTCTGTTAGTCTCGGCGAGCCATAACAATGAATGGGACTAAACCGGAAGTTTTGTACACACCTGCCTCGTTTTAGTAGTTAACTGGAAAGAAATTGTCTGTCAGCAGTCCAGTAACACAAGTTCGTGATATGTCTGCACGTGTGTTTTCAAACAACAAAGCACAAAGATCTGCTTATGAGCCTCTCATAATGTTATTGCCTAAAATTTTATTTTTCCGTGTCCTATTTGCCAACACATCATAAAAGGCAGATCAACCCAAAATACTTTTCACCGGCAACTTTGCTTAATTTTCAAACGTTTTTCATAAAAACGCAATCATAATCCTCCAAACTAGAATTGACAGGTAAACAGCGAATAATTTCTTTTGGTCTTCAACATTCCAACAGTAATACCACTCAGAAAAATATTCACTAATTCTGAAGGTGGATACCTCTGTAAAATATTTGCAGTGTGAGGTTACATTGAGAGTCAATGTATCTCAGGCAGAACTGGGTCCGTCTCCATGTTATACAACAGAAAACTATCCAAACCTCGCATTATGTTGAATCCGATGTAGTACCCCGATGCAGATACAAACAACGAGTACGAATAATAATACACTTTATATATCTTGGAGACATCGCAACCCTGAATGAATCAGACCAACAGTTTCAGAGACCATTCACATACCACCATTACGCACTCGACGAACCCTCCGTGCTCACTGTTTAAATTTTCAGATTGTTGCGCCGAAGACTCTAGAATAGCTGCCGACAGAGCAGCCATACCTATAGACCTTTGTTCCGGGCCACCTGGGGTGGAACTAAGTTTTGGGGATGTTGTTGAAGCCGACGCGCTGGCCCTTATCCAAACATGTTTTTATTTCTTTTGCGAAGCAGTAGTGGATATAAGCTGCACAAGCACTTTCAAACCGCTACTGTGTGCTTTGCCATCTGCCCTGCGTACGTTCCGGGTGAGGGGTGAGCGCTCCTCACGTGACGTTTATTACTTATTCACACCTGGCCTTGCTTCTCTCTTCACGCACCCATGAATGTTTCAGCGCCGCGCAGACACTTACCTTGTGTAATCTCGTTTGTCAGAGACTTACGTCAAGCTGTAATTTAGTGTTACAGCTTAAGTGAACTGTGTCCAATTGTCTGAATTGCAAACGACGCCTCCAGACCATCAGACTAAATGAAAGAGAAATTGGATGGGTATACTCTCAAGCTTCCAGACCCCCACCGTGGAAGGAAAAATGCCAGCAAGGGAACACCCAGACTGGCCAGCTATGTGATTAAAAAAAATTACTCTTGGCGTCTGCTGTAGGACCTTCTTAAGGAGCCAAAAGCTAACCAACCTGTCTGAGACAACTCCAGTTCCACAAACACACGACAATGGTTTCAATTCAATGTCTCAGAATATTTTGTCTCTGATCACATGGCTGCCTCATGTTGGTTTCTCGTAGCTAAACGAGGACAAAATTTAGTGGACAACCTGAAACTGTTATAAATTTCAGGTGGTAGATAGAAGGTGGATAACTTTCTCGATGTCTCGACATCTCCATTCCATAGCCTTGTCTAAGGAGAAGTGGGGATTGGTGTAATTATAATTCAGGCGTGGAGCGGAATCTCCTGGGATCTCTGAGATCCACCCCTATGGTAAGCAGCAAAGTACCGGAAGGTTTGGCTACTTCCACCGAACCGATCCATTGCTAACCTTTAGGTACGTACAGCCGAGATACGCTCCGACTGTTCTGCTCAATCAGCAATGCAACAGGTAGGCTGCACCATGGATGCAAATGAAGTGAACGAACGTGATGCACACCGATAAGGAGATAATTACCTCAGACCGTCGAACTGCACCCGTACCTTGCGAGGCGAAGCCCTCGCTCATTTAACGAGCACTTCTGAGAGACGAGGTGCTTAATGAAGCGTGTGTCGTGCACCACCGGGTCACACACGTGACGTCTCGCGATCGCGACCTTATTTGTAACGAGGGTTGGCTTTTGCGGAGTACCCCGAAGAACTGGCACGACGCCTCGATTGCCGTGGGATTGAGTTACAGGATTGGTTACCCGGCCTTACAGCTCTGAGGTCGCTCTGGTGACGTGTTGGGAGCAGGCCAAACACTGTGCAGCGTCAGCAGCAGACTCAGCACTGTCCAGCATCAGCTAAAGGGCTGTCTAGTACACGCAAACACAAGTACCTGGGGTGCAAGTAGGCCCAGAAGGCTGTTGAAATAGTAGATATAGCTGTAGATATTTCTATCATACTCACTTAGGTATTTATTTCATTTACCATTCCTATATGTGAATGTAGGTTTTTTTTCAAGATGTGAGAACCAGCATTGAGAACCAGGAGGTAAGTGTAGAAGTTGTTTTTTTCAGAGAATCAGAGAACAGACTAGTTTACAGTCTCGAGCCATCTATCTTCCCCAGATGCAGTCATTAATCTACACAATCTATAGACTGAATATTTTACCCAGGGTTCTCTGTGACAAAGATAAACTCAGGAGATCGATTGAGTACTGACGTGACGAAAGCTTGGCTATAAAATCAGAATTGGAAGAAAGTATTCGCAGGACAACACTTTGCGCATGCCTTCGATAATACTGTCAAAGCATTTATGAAGATTGAACAGCAGAGGTTCGAAACCCACTACAACCGCTTGTTTGTTTCTGCTCTGTTATTAGCTTTCATTAATACCACCACTAGCAGGGAACCGGAAGTCGTATAATCCAGTCCTGAACCACCAATGGTTCCACACTAAACTTTTTAAAAATTGAATTATGGCTGAAGCTGTTCACTTTGCACCATCAGATAGTCACGTGATATTTTTCCTTGCACCTGCAGACGACAGCATCGCGCGCTTTGCGGAAGTATTTTCCACACCGGCGATCTTCTTTCACTAACTCCTCGATGACGTCGAAGCTCACGTCAGAAACCTGCGACATTAGTCAATGACGTCATACCATGTTGGCAGCTTTACGTCACAGACACGGAAGCACTTGCAGAAGGACTGTGGGAAGCGTGCGGCTCACGCGGATCTGCGCGCGCTGGCAAGAGTGTGAGAGGTATTTGAATTACCACTCTGTCGTAATCCGAGGCCAGCCCCAGAAATCGATGAGTTTTGCCAAACAAGGAAGAAAGAACTGTTCAGCTGCTTTGTCCCTGATCGGCATACGCTGTATCGATCTACATCCTGTCTTCAAAGCGAATTTGTCACGTGGCAGATGTCATTCATAGAAGCGATTAAAGAAAGTGTTGGCTGATTTCGCGGGGAACACTGCCAGCAATTGAGAAAATAAGTGAATGGAGTGTTGCAGGTGTGTTAATGTATTCACTTGACACATTTCTGACAAGGTTTTTATTAAAAAGAATTCACTAAAGGATTAGTTTTTATTATTCAATTGGCTTTTTCGTCAGAAACCTTTTCAAAAAGAAACAAAACAGCACAAACCACAAAATAAGATAGTTGGGTCCTGAAATACACAGTTCTCCTGGAAGTGCGAGCAGAACCAGTATCTGACAATATTGTTGACATTTCTGACTGATTGCTGCTGAAATAAGTTGGATAGTAAATAAAACCAAGAAGTCTGGAACGTCTAACCTACGGAAATAAGTTATATCGTGCAAGTTTGCTGTCAGCCGTACATCTGGTGTTCATGTTGCCTGATACAAAGGGTGCAGATACGGAAAGTACAACCCAGATAACATCTAGATATATCTATATCAGTGCAGGAGGGTTCGGAACACCACCATACCAAACTGCAATTTTTTAGTCAAGAGGTTAGAAAAGAATCTACTGCGCATGCGTAACAGTCACACTTGATTTCTCGCGACATATTGTCTTCCACCACTCGTTTGCAGAATTTTTATTTGTATATCCCTACCACAGTTCCGAGTGATATCAGTTTCGGCTCACAGAACTTGTAGCAGGGCTCCAACTTGTGGCTGGAAAGGGTGAACACCAAGAAGATCCCAAAACCACTGTAACTGAGAGAGAAACTGAGATAAGAAAAAAATATAGAGAGAGGGAAGAAATACACTGAATGGGATAGAGAGGATGAGAGAAACGGCTGATGGATAAATACATTGAGAGAGATAGAGAGAAAAGCTTTCACACCCATAAAGGACGTTATTGAGAAGACTTGGACCCTGGGCGAAGCTTACGATTAATGTGCCAAAGTTTAACTGTAGGTTGCCCCACCGCAGAGAGCGCTTTCATTAAAACTTTGGCACAGCGGGCGTACATGTCACGCTAGAGAGCAAATTGGAGAAATAAACGCCCTTCACTCGGTGCATGATGGGCCTGATACTCCGTGCTCTCCTCTTTCCCTCGTGTCAGAGGTCACCATGTATGACGTACATACCACGTGCAGGTATGTCCTCCCTTCCGTCTTCGTGGTTTACCCCCGACATTTTTCCCATCCTACTTTCTTCTTTCCTCCATCTTACTCAGAATCCATCCTTAACCTCCGGAGTTGTAGAGGCGGACTTGGGGGCACGCGCATGCATGCGTATGTTGTGTATTTTAGAAGTCGATAATCTTTAAATGAACGTTTCTCCAACCGCTCAAAAAGCTTTGATGTGAAAGAGTGGTCGTAGTATCGTCTGATGCAAGACTCCTTGTGTTTTGCCTGCTTGTTCTTAGTGCTGGTCAACATGGTGGAGAGGGTCGTAGGATTGCTCCGTGCATCGGATAGATACCTGCACAGGTCACGACATCTCGTGTTTGTCGAAGGCCTTGTGCATGCCTGCACGCACGCGCACACACACGCACGCGACGAGCTTATCGTGATTATCAAACTCGGCTACATTCCCAATGCACTAAGAAATAGGGCTAAGACGGGAAAAGCACGGAGAAGGAAGATGAAAAACCAACAAAAAAGCATTCTAAACTCTACCCACACACTCACACACACACAAACACCGTTATTTTCTTCATCTTTTCCGTCTCCGTGTACTGCAGCCTCTGCAAATGCTGGAGCCAAGACGCACCTCCAGGTTGAAGGTCAAGGCGTTCGATTTTTCATCCTTGGATACTGCGGAGAACTGTGACCTGGTCAACAAAGCCTGCATCAGTACCGGGGGGGGACCACAAGAGACTGTCTTCCTCCTCCGACATGCTGGATTCAAGGCTCTGCGGTCACATTTATCCGCGCTCTGTCAAAGATTATACACGCAGGATAAATATTTTATCAGCCATTACATCTTGAAAACACTCGTCTGACAGTTGCCCAAGGGTGCCGACCCAGTCTGGCAGCTCCACAAAGACGGCGGCTGCGGAAAGTGACAATTTTGAACACCATTCACAGTTTGGATCGGACTAAAAGGCGGCTGTTTGAAGAAACAAAGACTGAGACTAAACAAAGTTACTGCTGTACGTGGCTGCGTCTCCTCCTCCGTAAAAGATTCGAGGGTGGGCGGGAACAGTGTGGTGAAAGTCGGAAAGTCGGTTAATGGGGTGGGTGGGTCGGCAATGAAGAACTACTCAAGTTTCTGCTCCGTGTTTGATAAAAGAGCACCACATCTTTGCTGAATGCAGACGGTTTTAATGCACTTGCTGGACGTGATCCACTGAAAGATACAGATAGACGAAATCTCACTGCTGGCTGAAAACAAAACTCGTGTCGAGGCGTGGTCCGGGTATTGCGATTTACAGGCTAGACAAAAAGGGAGAGCATCATTCACAGAAAGAAACGGAATTTTTCGCAGCAATTGTTTTCCGGAAGTGAAGAGTACGACAGCTGAAATGGAAGACAGGCAGGCGGAAGAACAGGTGATTGGATGAGAAGTAAGATGCGCAGTAGACGGTTTAATATAAATGGAAGTCTTGTCAGCACTGTTTGACAGAAGTGGGACCAGGATGATGGGATGGACACAGGCTGTGTTTTGTGATAGAGTCTAACTATTCACTAGATGTGCAGGTGTCTTTAATTTACCTTGCGGTCACTCCTTAATGTGGTGTGTCTCACGTTTAGGGTGCACTGTGCACCCCACACAAAATCTCTGAAGTGTTTTCAATATCAGGGTATCCCCAGAGAAGAAAAAATAGCCATAGCCTGGTGGTTAATACTACCAGCAGAAAGGGGTACCTGTTTTATTTTGGACGTAGACTATAGAATTATTGAGCACTTTTCTTTCAACACTACTTCCAGTCCTCACAGAATTATTAGAGAGTGATTAGAAAGGTGAGCTCCCTTGCTTCTGGTCCATGGAGCACAATCGTACCGGCAGCTTGAAGATACAGAGAGATCTTGCGTGAATCGACTTAATGTGTAGAAAAGCGTGAGTGTATCGAGGATGGGTTTTGATATACATTTCATCATTCCTCGTGTCTAAGGGAAAGTCAAGACGCGTAGCGTGTCACGTGATGCTGGAGGAGTCTCTTTTTTTTTTTCCATGGCGATACTTGAAAGAACTTTTCCTCGACTGCAGACTTCGACTTTTCTCTGACTGATATTTTGGATGCAGCTGCTGAGAACTTGCTGACACTGATGTTTTGGCTACAGCTGCTGAACTTCCTGCGACCGATGCGTTTTGGTTTTCGATTTTTTTTCTTTTTTTCTTTTTTTTTTTTTGGCGGAGAGGAGAGGAGAGGGGAGGTCTCGTTCTTCATACCGTACGGTAAAGGCATACGTCATTTCACACTGTGTGAACTTGAAAACATTCACAACACAGACGAGCCGAGCCATACACACACGGTTGCGTGCACTAGTGCGAGAGGTGGGAGAAAGGAAAAAAAAAAAAACCAACGAGTGAGGAAGGGGGAAGAGAGGAAGAAAGGACAGCCGCCAGTCGTTGGCGCCGTTTTCAAGGACTACTCCAATATTGTTAGCAAACCACTCCCACTAACCCTCGTCTCTTTTCTCTCAACTGTTCTCTGTGAACTAAGTGAGCGATGACCGATCACCCGAAGGTACTCGTGGTTCGCAGGTGTTTCAATCTGCTAAACCTGTAATGCCGCTTTCTCTCGGCTCCGAGGGCGACCCAGGGTACCGGCTCAAGCTGCGGGTGTGCCAGGATGAACTCGGATCGTCGTAGTATGTCTTTACATCCGGGTCACTAGTGCAGCATGCGGATGATTTTTTTTAAAATTCTATTAATCTCTCTTTGAACGGTGACTAGGGCTTAGAAGTGCCCCACTGAACTCTTTCTTGCTTCGGTGTCCTTTGCAAAGTATAAAGTAAAAAAATGTGAAGAGCAGATACAGATTGGGTTCCTAAACTTTCAAAGAAAGCCTGCTGGGAGAACTGAACACCGTTTTCAACTTTCGTTGCTGGCGATTCACCTACTAGAATCAGCACAATCCGCCTTTTTATTATTCAGTGCATGAAAATAATAGGATCTGTTCTTATGAAAATCATAATGAAACATATGTTTGAAGTCTGTAAAAATATAATTTTAATTTTATAATTAACAAGTTTCTAAAGGAGACAGAGTATCGAGCAATAAAAACTGTTTCCTTTATGCACAATTTTCTGTTTGTGGTTATGCAATGGAAGTACATTAGTAATAGTAACAACAATAAAAATCATAACCATAATCGTGATGGAGAAGTACAAGACATTTACGAAGTGTTCAAACACCTGCTAAACACACGATCATGCTAGCCCATCCTCAGATAAACTCATAAGCCCAAACTAGTTTTTACCATCCCAAACTTTTCCATTGTTCATCCTTTGAAAATCCATGAAAGGATAATGTGGGGCTGAACTGTTCACTAACATTATACAGCAGACATACGGGGTCACATAACAAACATATAACCAACAGAAAACAAACTTAATGTGGAAACACAACACATGAAAAAATGTGCTGAGCTATAGCTAGATAATTCCACAAGCAAATAACATTTGTTGTGTCACAAGTATGCAATTTATTATCTTATTTAGATGGTCATGAGGTGCGTTATCACTTAGCATGTCTGCTGGGAGATGATTAGTGAAATCATGTTCGGTGATAAATATCCTTCAAACGCCATCCAATTAAAAATAACTCAAGCAGCAATATGCAGACAGATCGTGGCATCGCTTCCCTTTGAAGAGCCTCTTCTTCAACTTCTGGAGATAAAACCGCTCACTCCACTCAAACCCATTACTCACCATCGGGTCGCACTGCCTCTCCACCCATAAAATGTGTCCGTCACTCTCAGACGGTGAACGGGTTTTGTAGCTGTTTTATGTATGGGATGTGGGCTACGAGTGTTCGGGAAAGCCAGCTGTGTATAGCATTACGAGGGGTTAAAGTCTATTAGAGGTATCGTCTGCTGAAGCCAGTCAGTTCATGAAACGGATTTTCTTCGGGAAATTTATAACGGTTTTTCCAGTTTACAGCTTTTAATATGTGGTATAATCTAAATATAACAATATCGTGAAAAAAGTGTGACTGCTAAAAGTTCAGCGATAGAAATAGAAGCAGAAAAAAGCATAAAAAATAATGGTTTCATCTTTCGATGGCGGAGGAATAAAGAATGAGTCTTCCTCTTCCCCGATGGTGGAAAATATTTGAAACAGAAGTGCAACAATCTTTAAAACATCGTAATTAGTTTTAAAAGCTAGCACTGGAAGTTATATCCAGCGTTGACATAAAACCGTCTGCGACCATCATAAACCTCGTCTGCACTGGGAGCGACAGGCAGGTCGACAGATCACGTGACTTGTGACACTGCGTTGAGCATCTGCACGTTCTCGCGCTTCGAGGTGCACTTCCGCCCTCAGGTCGGCGTGAACATGCTGATTGGTCAGCACGTGAAGACGATTGGTTAGAAACAGCCAGCTGAGCCTCGCTGGCTAAAGAAGACTTCTGTCGGAAGGTTGTAGATGATGTTCCCACGCAGCCGTAAATAACCCAGCCACCCGATCGATTGGCGTGTTTTAAACCTCAGCGAACCTTGTAACAATTGTCAGGAATGATGATGATCACCAAGGATCACAGATGGCCGCCATCCTTAACACTAAGCCTGTGCAGGTTGCCGGATATGACCCGGGTGTGTGACACCAAAAGGGTTAAACCTTGACCTTTAAGCCAAAGAGACAGGTAGGAAAAGAAAAAACAAAGATGCAAAATACTAAAACTGTAACAAATGGTAACAAAAATACATGAACAGGAGAAGTAAAGTAAGAACTGAAAATAGTTTGAATGCGGTGTGTGTGTGTGTGTACGCGCGCGCGCGTGCATATAGTTTGAAACTGGTGTTTAAACAAAATAAAGAAAACGAATACAATACACAGTAACGTTGAAATGCAGTAAGAAACAAAAGTAGATCAGACTGAGCACAAAGTACTTAATTAAATTAAATTAATTACAAATCCAGGACCAACGAAAAACTAATTTAAAATTATTAAGTCGACTAATACACTTCTTAAAAGTCTTAAGAATGAAGGAAAGGCTACAATTAACAAAAGAAAAAAATACAGACAGGTGATATACTGGAAGTAATAATGACTGAGTTTGTGAAGAAGATTGCTTAAAGTACAAACAACACTTAAATACATTATTTAAAGTCTACATATAAAGTATGATACAATACACGAGGATAAGTAATCCATCACAATGAGATGCAAGCTTAATTAAGACTGTATGCAAAGCTGACCTGGCCAGCTACCCAAATAATACTGCTAAGACGAACGAGTAATGTAGGTAGGCAGGTGAGAACTATGTAAAAAAATAAGTGAAAGTTCATTGAAACTAATAGATAAACTAATAGTAAATACTGCAGAGCGAACTAAGAACATCAGTAACCATCACTGGAAAAGAATGTTCATACCAACTGTGGGGAACACTTGGGGGAAAAGTATGGCTAATGAGCGACTGTCTGAGGAAACGGTTGGGTGGCTTGCAGAACTAAATAAGGAGAACGAAAAAGGTTGAAATTTTCTCCAAGGAAGATTCTTCAAAGAAGAATGCAGACTAACTGTCGTGCCAGCTAACGCCTATGTTCCGCGGAAACATCTTCTTCCGGCGGCTTGAAAGCGCTGTCGGCTGGCTGAAGGAACGTTAACATCACTTCCGGCAGCGACTGTGTGAGGCAGAGTGCTCGCCCTACAAATAGGTCTGCACTAAGTTTCGTGTCTCGCTGTTGTAGCCCGCTGGGCGAGGCGAGAAATCCCCTGCGCCCCCAACAGGTTGGCTTGATGCCAGCGCCGCTCCTCGGTCCGTGGCTCCCCCTGGGTGCGTCCACAGAGTTGTCGGTGGCTGTGAGCAGTTGAGTTTATCATCGCCGAGCTTTCTGCTAATGGTATGGCTGACAGCAGGGTGTGTGCTTGGTCACAGCAGGGACGGGGCGGAAGCTGCTTGATAGGTGTGGTACGACCTTCCGGAAAGAGTAGGTCGATATTTGTCTCCTTTGTTTAAATTGCAGGTTAGGATTGTTGATGGTAACGGCCTTGGTGGCAATGACTAAGGTAATATAATGGCCTTGATGGTGCGATGCGCTGGCCCACAGCGATTTGCGTCTCAGGTCGAAGAATACACTGCGGTGAAACGATGGCATCGCTTTAATCAACGGTTACAAATAGCATCTCTAAATAAGATCCAGACATTACAGTAGGTAGGAGGCAATGACTCAGGCATGTCTCAGCCTGGCGGAGTGCAACAGAACCAACGGGACTTCAGACGCGTTCCCCTTTCTGCACCGCACCTTCACGAGACCCACGTGACCGCCCTCTCCGCCGTGGGTACGTTGATGTTGGTAGATTGTCTTTCATTGTTACTTAACATTTCAGACCGCCACCCTTGGGGCGGAGTCAGAGACGGATTTAATTTTGTTATCCGAGACTGAACCCCTACCGTCTTTGATATAAACTATACCTACAGTTGTCTCAAAAAAAAAAAAAAAAAAAATCCCCACACCTGTGGAAGTGTCGCTGCCGCATATTGTGTGTATGTGTGCGCGCGCTCGCGTGCGCGTGAGTCTGGCTATTACTGCCAGCTTTTATGCTCAGCGTAAACGTCTAGGAGTCGAGGCCCAAAGCGCGACATGCCGGCACTAAACGCCTCGCCACGTGCAGTTTGGCGCTTAATGACTAGAGGCAAAACAGAGAGAGAGAAGTCGCCAGAAGCTTGGCAACAGACATCTTGTAATTAGTGACAAACGACAAAGCAACGTCCACCTCTGCTGATGATGTCTCGGCTCGTGTTCAGAGGTAGTCGATCAACAACTGTCTTACATCCCGTGTTGCATGTGCTGTCAGTGTGGTGTGTGCACGCGCGACAGACATACAAGATCATCATTGTTTGTTCTTTGAAGACGTAGACACCTGAAATTTTCGTACACACCTGATGTCCTTATGTGAGAGAACTAAAAGTCGATGTGTAAAGACCATTCGATGCTCAGGAAAATAAATACCACTGAATTAGTCACCGCTTTCTATTGTTTTGTTCTTTTTCTGTGAACAGCTCGGCTTCCTGATATGACTATCATGTGACCCACTGATGACCTTGAGTCTATTTATAGACAAAGGTAAAGGGACACGTGATAACGACGTCCCACGGTCGTCTCGAGTTCGGAAGGCAGGTCCATCTTCAGGCCTCGCGACAAATTACTCCGCCATTAGCTCGATCGTTCAATACATCCGGAAACAATTGAAGCTCTGATTTCCGACCGGGTTACTTTCAGCCGGAAGCAGAGGGCGCCATATGGCCGGAAATTCACAGTCATTGATCTCATGCGCAGCAAGCTCTCGCGAGCTTCCAACCTCTTTTCTCCACTACCCTCCCGGCTTATCTCCCTCCCTTACCCTCACCCCTACCCTTATACAACTAAACAAAATAAATAAATAGCTCAAATAAAAACTCATTCCTGGTGGGTGCGTGCATGCACGGGTTTGGGTATGTGAAATCGTCCCTAGACAGCACATTATCAATATTCTTTGAGTACGAAATCAAGTACAGACTGAAAGGTCTTTCTGACCGATTAGAAATGCATTCACAATATTTCTTGATATAGTATGGACGATCATACACGGTCGAAGGACATAATAATCAGCTGTTTTTACTGTCTCGGGGTAGACGTGGTAATTTAAATCCTAATCAACAGCTCTTCTCCATTGATGCAGTGGTTTAATGATATGCTTTATAAATTTTGGTGTCTACACGTCCTATTTGCTGAACATGTTATTTACACATTGAAGCAGCAATTAAACTTTTTCTTGTCAACAACACATGACAAATTATTCTGTGAACTTAAGAGCCACCCGTCCTCGGTGTGACACCTGATCAAGCTGTAGAACTTAGGCATTGAGGCAAGACGAGGCAATGAAGCACAGCGAGATTGTATCTTTGTTGCAAGGTGGCAAGATCAGTGAATATGTTTACATGTTTCTTCACAAACGTCTTGGAACGGGTGGGAAACGCCTTCACTCTCGAGATCTGACGTGTGTTCATGCAAGCAGCCTAGTCTCTCTCGCCGCTCGTGCCGCTCGTGGATCCATTTATGTGAGGAGGAGGCGTTTAAGGAGCCTGACCCTCCTGTTGAGCCATTAGTTCTAGCCGAGAGTGATAACCTGTGATTGCGGCGCTAGTCTGTGATTAAAGAAAGTGCCTGCATTGTTTACCCAGCAACACCTGGCTTCAGTCACCCTCGCCAGCAGCCACTTGCGCTGAAACAAGAATGGAATCAAGCTGGCACTTTAGAACATCCAGCTCCACCTGGTGCATATCTCGGGTCTGCAACACGGTCTAGCGCGATGTTGCTGACTTCCGGTTTAGTTTCCAGGGCAGGAAAGGAATCAAAAGGGAGGATGAGTTAAAAAGGAAGACTACAACGACAGTGCGCAAGGAGACAGGGAGAAAGACAGAACATAAAAACAAACAGAAAGATAGATTAACGAAGACAAAGAAGTCAGAACAAATTTCTCAGAATTTTTATTCTCTGAACAGACGAATATCCCACTAAGCATCATTATCTGCCTACCCTGCCATAAAAAAGAAGACAAACTAAAGATAACAAACAAAAACACAGCAAAACGAATGCCAAAAACAAAATAAATAAAAAAACCAAGACAGATTTTCAGAAAAAACGTGGCTATAATATTTTCGTGTCTTGAAATCTCTCCATATAACCGCATTTCGGTTGTACAGATGTCATGGCGCAGGATGCATTTTGGAAGCAGATGGCTTTTCATATGTATTGAAGTTCCCCTTGTCACTCCTTTTCTTCCAGTGACTTTCCGAGTGACCTTCTCCTAACTGTTCATAAGTTTTCTTCTTCTCCGCTCTCACCATCTCTGATGCCTTGCCGTAAATAAAAGATTCGATTGGAAAGAAAGAGAGTGGCACATTAAAACAGACATTTTCCTTCCTCTGGAATCGGTGATTCAGTGGCAGGTAGGAGGATGTAGCCTCTGGTATACGTCTTACACAATGGTAAAAAAAAATTGTCTCGGGCGTTGCATTGCGTAATGTGATTCTTAAGATAATTTAAAATTTCATCTTCTCACTTGGAATTAGAAATGTAGACTTTCTTTGAAGACGTTCCGGAAAAAAATTTGAAAATAACGGTTATGATGTAATGCTAGTTTCATTCTATATTTAGAACATGCAATTTGACTTTTACATATGACTTGTTGATAGTTGATGAAGTACTAATCCCATGCAGCACTCAGACGAGTGCAGACTCACCTAGGAATATCACTGAGAAAGTCTCCTTGCCTGCACTCAATGCTTACATGTCCAAATACTGTGACCCACGCCATTTATATATACACCCCATAACACCCCTAAAATATTTCGAGCACCACTCTCAATTTTGTCTGTTACCCGTTTTGCAAACACTGCTCTATTACGGCCTGAAAAGTAGAAATAATTTATAAAGTTTGTATTTACTGTTCGTTTACTGGTGCTATTTTGGTACACTGCCATGATGGTTATTAAACAGTGTAATGATACCCAGTGTAACAACTATGATTTATATAAGGTTTGCATGCCTCGTGTCCTTGCTCTCCTGGTTGCTAAACTTTCCACTCCTGCATTGTTGTAGGCGCGGGCTTTGCCGAGTATAGAAATATGCCATTGTCATACTATCAACATCCTCGTCCCCACACAACAAAACTGAATATTTCATGAGAGTAACAAGCGGTGGAAGGAAATGAGCTTACAGACGGATCATAGAAGTCTGTGGTTGGGCTCATCCCGCTCCCTTGACTGTGAACCATTTATTTTTATTGTCCTTAAGATCTCTGGATTATGGGATTAATAATACTACTACCACCAAAAATTATAGTAGCTGTAGGAGCAGCGGAATTAGTAATGGCAGCAGAAAAAGTAATAATAGTAGAAAACACAGGAGTCAACAAAGATGCACTATTGTTTATATCACTAAAGCCAATTATAATTATGTTTACGTCATCATGACAAGTGTACATAACTTTAACAAATTAAATTGCTATAGTAATAATTACAGCCAGTTAATGTTTATATCATGATATCTAGTGCGTCGATTGTTCTCACATGTTCATTGTCAGCTATCGTTTTAAATTTTATCTTGAAGTAATCAGGATGGAATGAGGAAGATGCTGGCATATTCATAACTAAGGGGAGAGATAACGGTAATATTTTTTTTTTTTTTTGCAATACAAAATCAATGAATACAAGCAGCTTGTGTCACCACGCCCTGATTTTCATACACATTGAGATAATACCCAGTCCATGACTTTCCCCTATTTGCACTAACATTTGGTGAGTGACGGTCACGTGATAATGAGAATGTTTCTCGCCAAGCTTAACCTTTGACAGATGCACGTGCAGGTTGCGTTAAGCTTTTAACGGCCTTCGTTCACCTGGTGTTCAGGTAGGGAGGGCTTCGTCTGGCCCTCAGCTGGCGTGTTTCGTGGCTCGTGTAGACATCTCTCAATAGTCCCACCATGTGTTTTGGAGCGAGGTTAAGTAGGGTCAGCGAGATGTTTTCACAAAGGAGAGGAAAATAACTTTGACAGCTGCCACTAGACGCGATGAAAGGAAAAGAAAATGTCAGAGAGACACGGGGTGGCTGGGGTGGGTAGAGAGCCAGATATTGGCTTTGGTGAGACCGGCGAGCTGCCTGAGCTATTCTTCTAGTATCATAATTCATAATTTTCTGATATAAAAAGTCTCATAAGATTTCCTGACATAACGTCAATGGTAAGGTTGGGAGAGACTGAGAAAGAAAGAAAAGAAAAAAAAAAAAACAAGGCAAAGAGGTAGGAAGGTGACAAAGTGGGGAAGCAGGTAGTTGGGTAGCTTCTGTTTCTGCACTATCTGCTGCATGTGGTTCCCATCGCAACACTCCTGGCAAAGAAATGATCAGTGAAATCATGGTAAACATCAAACACTGTTTACTGAATGCTTCTGTAAACTTTCCGTCCTAATAACCGATGACAAGTCTAAACAAACGACAAAGTAGAAATAAGGGTAAGTATAAAATAATCGTCTTGTCTTATCGTTGGCACAGACGTGTGCAGAAAGATGTTTATAGAGTGTGTGAGTGTGTTTGAGTGTGTGCTTGTGGATGAAAGTATTTATAGAACTGTTTGTGGAGAAAGGCATTTATAGAGCTGCGTGTATGTAAAGAAATGTATTTATAAGCTGTTTGTGTGAAGAAATATATTTATAGAGCTGTGTGTATGTGGAGAAGGGTATTTATAGACAGGTTTCCGCGCTCCGCCAATCGATTGATGGGGGGACCCATATGTGTTACTAAGAATAGTTTTATGAAGGGGGCTTCCACTTCAGCCATACTGCTACTGACTGCTACTAGCAAAGCGAGATACATCTTCAAAAGTTTTAACTTGAAGCACATACAACGGACGTAAGTGTGGAATCAATGGTATTGCACTTAGTAAAGATCAATAGAAGATAATAAAACAAATAAAGATGTAAGAGAATACCACGTGTTCACGATCGCAGAGAAAGAGCGATCAGACGAACGGAAGGCTTTAATATTTTGAAGGATTTTTCCATCACGATTTCGATCAAATCTTTTCATCAAGATGTTCCCACCAAACGTTATTCATTATAAGGAACTAGAATGTTTTCAAAAGGTTGCGCTTGAAACTACAAGTGAGGCAGACGACCGGCAGGTATCTTCACGACCCTTCGCTTAACCTCTTTAATTATTCGCGATCACGAGGTCACGAAACCCCTGAATAGAGTTGGTATTAGAATGGTATTATTAGAGCTGTGTTTGCGGAAAGGTATTTGCAGCCCATGTTCTTCGATGCCTTTTTTGTTCCTGTTGGCCATTATCAGACCATTATCTCACACGTGCACTCCTCTGTCAACTGTCCAAGCCAGGCCCACAGATCCCTGAGTATATTTGCTGTAGGTCTGCCCACCACACGCGCGGACATCGTGGCAGATAAATTCAAGCACGTTTCCAGAACTTCATACAAGTTCATGTTCTTTATTAAAAGCAAGCTGTTGAGAAGATGGAACGATTTTTTAAAAAAAAACATGTCCGTTTTCATGTTAATGTACTTGCTTACTCCTTTTACTTCTTTCTTCTTTCTCTCTCTCTTTCACACGCACTCGCAACATGCTCACGGACCAGAATAGCTGGAAGGTGAAGGAAAAAAAAAAAACAACTACAATTGTGCATAAAATATTGTGCGAATCAACATCCACATCTGATGAATGACAGTGGGTCAAGAGGCAATCAGTTAGCAAGGAACTTCACGCACGAAAGCCTTTGACGCATGATGAGGCAGAGTGACAGCAACAGCAACAGCAACAGCAGACCCACAAGCGCAACAGCAACACAAGCAGCAAGCAGCATGAACATGAGCAGCAACAGTGAAAGTGACTGTTGCTGGTGTGGGTCATGCGACTGATGTGGTTGCTGTGGTTGGTATTGGGTCGTGCGGCTGGCATGGCTGAAAGTAGCATTTACTTGCTTTTTAAAAGACGATCAGGTGTGCGCCACTCACATCACGAGACAGGAATAATCTGATTCGCCTGAAAATCGCACGATCACTCACTTAACCGCCATGCCCCCTTCCCAGGGATACAGGTCATCCACGAGGTACTCAACAAACTGTGGTGCTTATGATTGTCCTTCTATTGGCTCACTTCAGACCACGTGACTCTTCCTTCTCGGGTTTCCTGTAAGATCACGTGATTGTTCTTCCATTTGGTTTCCAGCGAGACCTGTTTATTCCCAGGAACATTTCTTATCGATGAATGAGAGGAACATGCTAGCCGCGGTGCCGGGGCGGGTGGGTGGGCTGTGATGGCGAAGCTGTTGACACAAAACCGAGTCAGACGCCGCCACGAGACGGAAATCGATGTTATCGTCGCCGCTTTTGACGCGCGTCGAGCATGTCGTCAGCCAGTCGTTTGCCGCGTTCCCAGGCTTGGGTGGCACGGGGAGATAAGCGAAGACATGGCGCCGAGGTCTGTGTCAGGACATGCAGCTGCTGGATGGGCTGATGCATGCAGAGACTCAAACGGGTATTTTTATTTACACACAAACACGCACTCTCTCTTTCACACACACACACAGAAACACAAACAGTTGCACGCGCGCACAAAAGACACATATACTTACATGTGCTTAACACCTACAATAAGTACGCACACATGAGAGAGAGAGGGCATATACTGTATGTTCATGCGATCCTTTTAGACACACTTCACCACTCACTGGAAATGGCCACAGGCGTGAACACTCAAAACAAATTTCGTGACTGTTTAGTTCGCAAGTGCACGCGCTTACACCTGGACACGCGCTAGCATACACCATAAACTCTGCTACATCAATGCCATCGCCATGCATGTATCTTGTTTGTGCATCTACTCCAAAACATACCTGTACCTTGAGAGAAAGGGGAGTAATTAATAAAGCATGAGGCAATCATGCAGGACCACTTAATATTTTTTAACATCCTATGTGGCGGATTTAAAAAAAATATTTTGATGAGTTTGTTATGGTATTCTTGGTAATTGTTTAAACACAATTCAAAAACTAAAAGGTTACACTGACTGACCTCCAGACCTGTCTTGCAGTTTTCTCTGACTGGAAGAAACTTTTTTTGTTATTTCGGCTGCTCTGTGAAATATTTTTGTCTAGACTCTAGAGCACCAAAATATCATTTCTTGAAAAATTGTTCAGTCTGTGCGTAGTAACTTCATTCTGGAAGATGTTTGATACTCGAAGGAGTTTGCTAACAATAAAATGGCCACAATCTAAAATATTTATATTTTAAGGTTCCAAAGCGATATCAGCCATTATTCTATATCCCTCCAATTACTTCGGTTAATTTTTCGCCACTCCTTTCGGACACAGGGTCAGCGTTTGTTGACAATGCAGTCGGATGACTTACCCGGCATGCTTTGTAATGGGATGTCACGTATAACCGCGTGTCCGTTTGCTGGAGATGCTTACCACGTGACTGCACACGTGGACTTACCTGCCGTGGACTCTGGCCACCTTACAGACGTTGAAAGTGAACAGAAACTTTGGACCAACAGGAATGGGTGGAAAGATAAGGCTGGGGAACAAGTGAGTCAATGAAATAAATTAGCATTCCCACACTGATCAGTTACGGAAATGCAAAAATGAGAGAAAAGGAGCACGTCTTCGAAAAATAAAAATAAACAGAAAAACAACTTCTTTAATAAAATATTATTCGTCATTCATTCTCTCTCTTTTTTTTTTAAGAGAGAAAGATTTCCAGCTAAAACATTGAGGCGGAAATAGGATCTGTTGAGGGGAGGTAAATGTAAGAGTGGAAGAATACAAAAAGAAGTTGATGCTAGATATCATCAAAGTACATGCAAGCGAGCGCGCGCACGAGCACACTAGCACACACACACACATACTCGCGAGCTCACACGAACGTACCTAGGGGGAAGAGAGAGAGAGTGTGTGTTGTTAATGTGAGATATAGGTGACATTTACAATCTTTTCGCCGGAATCGTCGAGAATTATTTGTTAGAAAAGAAAATCTGTTTTTGAACTTAAGGAGTTCTTCTACATTCTCTTTTAGGCATCTTTTCGACCCTCAGGAAATTAGCAGATATTGAGAGGAGAATTTTTACAAAATTCCATAAGGCGTAAAATTCCGATTATGTTTTATCTCATTTTTCCTGCGAGAGATGTGGATATTTACTTTCTTCCGTCTTTTTTTTTCTTCTTCTTCTTGAACTTACCACGCTTTTTACTTTGCTAAAATTTTCCTACAGCTTACGCAGGACGAAAACTCGTGTCTTCTCTTTTTTATTTTAAAAATCACCCTTGGAAGTTGAAAGTCGATAAAAGCTTCAACAGATGGAGAGATATTTTTAGAGCACAGATCAGTTTTATCTTTACAGCGCGTGTTGCTAAATATAGCCACTAGTTCCCTCGCTTGACGGCGTCGCTGACGTAACATCTTCCCAGCAAGCGACCTTCACCCCTTGCGGGCGGAAGTGCTGGGGTGCCGCCGACAGGTAACACGCTAATTCCCGAGAATACACGCAAATTAAAGAAAATGAAGCTAATCTCGGTATTGGTAAATACACCGATATTCATAGCTGTGTGTGCATAGTGGATTCCCCAGACACGCCCGCGTGTGGTGTGCGCATGCGCAACAGAAAATCTGCCGGATAGAAATTGAATAATTGCACTATAGACAAAAAAAATTGTGTTGAAAAGTGTAAGATAAAAAATGTGTATTTATCGAATGTAGTCGGTTTTCAATAAGGAAGCAGAGAATTCCAAACTTTATTTCAGGAGAAAAAGAAGAAGCTTCTCGTCTGATTCCTTTCAAGAATTGAAAGCAGTGTCTCTCAGTCCTGAATGTTCCCGTCAGCATTGCTGACTCTGCACATCTTCTTGGTCATTGTCGTTACAAAGAGAGTGAGAACCGTTCTTCCGTCCTTCTTTACTGCCAACGTAGCGCTTCGAGCTTTCATTATGCGAGTTATGGTTGTTTTAATCCGTCGTCGTCGTCGTCGTCGTCGGAGAAGGAGATTTGGTCTAATTTCGGCTGAACTAAAGTTTTCTTGAAGACCGTCCAGTCAGGGATGGGCAAAGTACGGCCAGCGGGCATGTTTGGACAGGCCCGTCTGTCAAAGTTTGAAGTGCACTTGTTTTCATTTTTTATTCAATTTAGGTTAATTTGATTGAAATTTAATTTATTAAGTACAAGAACGTTAGAAATCGGCAGTCTGTAACATTCTTACCAGGACAAAGTACAAAGATAACAAATAACATGGCTGATGGAGTCGTTAGAGCGCATTGCAAGCGGCTGGGTTTTGGTATTTTACCGGCCTGCCTCATAGCTTAGAACTTTCAGCGCCAACAAAAAAGAAAATTTTGCCCACCCCTGGTCTAGCTTAACTATCCAAATTATTCGACTTTAAACAAAGCACATTCTAGCATGCAAAGGACGAGCCCTAATGGAGGCAGTCTACACGCCAAACAGTTTCCGCCCACCCTCCTCTTCCCCCAATAGACAGGTCAGCACGTGCAAGGCGGGTAACTACAGGCAATAATTTCGCTGCCTCCCTAATCTTTCTCACATTTGCTTTGACGCTGACTCCCCGCCCAAAACCTCCACCCTCTCATCTTGCATCTTTACTCGTCTGTCTGTCTGTCTGTCTGTCTGTCTGTCTGTCTGTCTGTCTGTCTGTCTGTCTGTCTGTCTGTCTGTCTGTCTGTCTGTCTGTCTGTCTGTCTGTCGTCTGTCTGTCTGTCTGTCGGTCGTCTGTCTGTAATCCACATAATTCGTGCCTCGGGGGCCATGCTGTAGTTTGTACACAGACAGACGACCGCTCGCTCACTTCTTTACTCCCGTGAACGTATCTGCAGGCAGACCTAACGATGATTGAAGATGGTGCACCCGCAGTCCAGCGAGCGTGACGTCTGCAGACCACGCGCAGTCTGACTCAGCACGTGATCACAGGAGCAAGCTGTAGGCAGTCTAATTTTAGCCTTTAGGGCGCCCTCTAGCGCTGTAGCAGGTAGTTGTTTATGGTGCGCAAGGGAAATTAATCTCGCACACTTCCCGTTTTCAGAAATTACAATTCGAGACTTTTTTTCAGAGAAGATCGGTCATGTGTATGGCTTTGATCTTTGTAATGCATAGCTAGTATGATATATGTCTGTTTAATTTAACGACTATTTTTGGTTGTGTTTTGCGGATGGAACCTTTCCCGTTATAACGGTACAGGGCTTCTCTGGGACTTTGCTGTACAGGGCTTTTATACCTGTGACCTTTTGGTACAGGGTTTCTATACATGTGACTTCTTGGACTTCTCTGTGACATGTAGATAGAAGAACTGTCTCCTGGTCCTAGTAAGGATCATCATCAGTTGAGGTATGGAAGCTTCTAGTCTGTCCATTCGTGACTTGTGTATGAGGCTTCTTTTAGTCCTAACCATGAGCTATTTGGTTTCTGGAGCTTCTTCCAGTAGTTATTTGTATTGTGGATTCTGCACTTGTGAAGACCTCTAGGACTGGCAAGTCAATGTCCAGCTCCTGGGATCGTCTTGCCGGCAGTTAGTCTCATGAGCTTTAGTCGAAACCAGGCTTTTAAGTTTTGATAAAGTGGTATCAAACTTTTTTTTTTTCATCGAAGATCTTTCTTTGGCTAAATCCTCATTTTTAGCAAAGCATCCATTTGTTTTCCTTGTATTACACCTTATCTCTTCCCAGAATTGAGGTTTGCAAAAGTCTGTCACACAATCTGGCTTTCCTTTGGAGATTTTATAAATGGAGTGGCTCCATCAAAAGTAGTAAAACTGGAGTAGGTTTTAAAGAAATTGCTAAAGGTTTATGAACATGATAATAGTTTTGACAGTTGTATGCATCACCTTCCTCTGTTGACAGGTTGGTAGATCAAGATAGCTTTGTTGAAAGCTTGCACGCCATAAAAAAACTGGTCGATTGAGTCATTGGTTCTGACAGGTATATTGAAAACTGAGATGAACGACACTTTTCCAAGTGTAAAAAGTAAGTGCCCCATGTTCACATGAAGCTTGATGAAGATTATTACGTGCAGGATAAAATATTGTTATATTTCAATATGTCTTCATCATGCTCCCAGAACTAATATGTCTAGTGGGGTATCGCTAAAACTTTCAATTAGGATATGTGTATTTGTTTCAAACACTATTGTTTCCCCTCGTTTCCTGCGTGTCTCGAGACCACCATGCGGACAGAGAGAGGCGCTAAACGCAGTTAACCATCCGACCAGCCATCCGACCGATTCGCAGAGAAGCCGACCATACAACCGGACAGAATGCCAGTCAGCATCTTGCGCGGCAACAAAGAGGCTGGAAGCGAGCGAAGAAAGAAGCTGGGTTCCATTGTCTGCAGATATGTCAGCGCCATTACTTCCTAGCGCTAAAAATAGCTGCAATGATCTATATTCGGAGAAAAGCAAGAGGAGATAAGATATAGCATTGTGCTGAAGCACCCTGCATTATGGCTGCACTTACTGGTCCACAGCCTTCCACGAAGGGGGCGCAATAGGAGAAGCAACCTCACCCACCTCACCCTCTCTCTCTCTTTCTCACCCTCTCTCTCTCCCACACACTTACACACTTCTTACACACTTCTTGTTATTATTATTAAATGTTCCTTTAAATGTGCTCACGTCACGGTACAGACTCCGGAAACTTCCATTCCCCCATTTTTTTTTTTTTTTTTTTTTTTTTTTGTATTGACTTATTCTCGAGTGTCATAGATCATTCTCACCAGACCGCTTCTGTATCCTATCTAAAAACGATCAGGACGATTTAAAAAAATCTTTTTAAAACAAAGCTTAAAAGATTACCAGCAAAATTACAATACCAAACGTAGGTCACTTACTGTATAAAAATGGCTGAAGTCAATATAACCACGCTGAGATCTCATCAATAAAAGTTTGAGCTCACTCTCTTGTTTGATATTGAACGGGTATACTGGCTAGACCAGGAATGTTGCTTGTTACATATCGATTTGCACTAATAAAGTTCTGTGGTTTTCTCTCTTGTGTATGCAGCATTCAATATATAATTGATGGGCTATGGACTACAAAACAATTCTCTCAGCTTCTGTTAATGTTTTAATGTCCGATGACGAAGACGAATGTTGTTTATTGTGGTGTATCTTACATATTTGTACTAACACGAGCAAGTTTTATTTTTCACATTCCACACCACAGTATATGAAGATGATAATTAGGAATACGTTAATAGCGATGCTACTGTTGTTCACTTTTCCCTTTAAATGAGTTCAAGTCTATTTAATACAAGTTCTCTCTTTCTGTCGTTCCACTCATTATGCCATGAAAAACAGAGCCATACCGAAGTCTCGAAAAATAAACATTTTCAATGCCCTTTCTCTTTAATTCTAGAGAGTCGGTGGGACAGGACATCGGCGTGTGTGACAGGTTCTTTGTAGATTATCGTTCACCGAGCTCGAGTGACTTAAATACTTGTCTGTCCATTTCCCTGATCCATGGGCACAGTGCAGTCCCTTGCTCTGGTTTCAACCCGGACAGACTCTCCGGGCTTTGAACAAAGGAAAACAAATGTTCCACCAGTGTTAAGATTTTTTTAATTGTTTCGTTTAAATATTCCATTGATTCAATTTGTTTTCTTTTTTCCTTAATTTGTCGAGTTTCACAGATGGTGTGTTTTTGAGCCAGTCTCACCAAGACCATCAAATCCCTCCGCCGCCCGACTGGTACTGGCGGGTCGGTCTCAGGGCAGGCCACCCTGCTCCGGGTCACCCCGGTGCCAGTTAATGGAAGAAGATTCGTGCTATGTGATGAAGACGATACGTGTAATACCTAAAACATACATGAATCAATGTCAGAACTAAACCTTGGAGAGGTATTCTAACTTTGCCGATTAAAGAAAAACTCTCGAATAATACTTGTAGTTCTAGCTCAGATTATTTCTGGATTGTCTTACGATACTCCTGCTTTTAGCTCCAAATTATTTATCCTGAATTATTTCTTTGATCGCCTTACACTTCCGCCACACCAAAGAGATTCTCTCTGATATTACAGGTAAGGTCATCTAGTATCATTAGAGAATATTGCCTAGAAATCAAGTTTCATGTGTTCTCTCTCTTTTTCTCTCCCTCCTTTCCTTTTCCGTTATCGTCCTTCTTACATCTGGAAAGTGGCCATTATCTTTGTGATTATCTTTGTGAATCAGCCTGTGATAATCTTGTAGAAAACAGAGGTGAAAAAGCCTGGCGGTCTTGGTCTGTTTTTGCACCCTTTCATGCATGCGCAGTTTAAAAGGTTATTGTAGCTGTAAGAAATATTCTTTTAACATTTTTGAGATTTCATATTTGGAAACAGAGGCCATCTTCACAAAGACATAGATCAATAAACTGAACTTTCATTCTATAAAAAGTAAAGGATGAATTTAAAATAAAATGTAGCGAGTGCCAGATCAATAGCAGTATATTTCTTTTATGCTTGCAGCTTAATGCATTCTCTCACACTGACAACTCTTGCAGAAGGCGAAGAAGCTCGATGTAATTTCTCTTATTAGACACATCACCCTACTATTACATTCATTTTCTTGCATGTGAACACACACGAAAATAAATGAGATTTTAAATAATCATACTTGATAAGATTCTAAACAGTTTTATTTTGCCTTGTGTGTCCCTTTAAGAATAAAATGTAGGTAGACCGTAGTATCCTCACCAACCCTAGCATGCACAAAGCGGAAAGGGGAGCGCATCGGCCAAGGGAGAGCACCGACGCGTAGACAATGAGAATGGCGGCGTCTTTTCTACATCGGGTGTGCGCGCGACCGTCATTTGGAGGCGCCACCTCGTGTTTGTGCTTATCAATCTCGCTCCGAAAGCGGTATTTTGCGAGATCTTCAGAGCAGAAAGTGGATTTCCGTTCCGATGCACTTGCGTTACCAGGCGGCTGGGTGGAGCAGCAGACACCTCATCGCATGAGGGCATCGCAAGGAACCATGCCTGGCCAAACAAGTGCAGACATTAAGATACTGGTGGCAGCACCTTCTCGCCTGATTTCTCTCTCGCCAAATGCATGTTAAGACAGAGAGTGAGAGTGGTCAGGGTTGCTAGCTGCTCTTCCCCAGCTGGATCAGCCAATCAGCAACTTTATTCAATGGGTTTTAGAAGCCACAGGCAAGAACAAACTGATATTATCTCTCTCTCCCATCTTTCTTTCTTTATTTCTTATTTTAAAATATTTTTTTTCCTACCCTTTGTTTCGTCAATCTGGCTTCTTTCAAAACAGACACCAAAAACAGAAATGTGCTCATCTTTATGAACCTAGGTTCATCATAAACACCACGACTGACTTCTTTCAGCAACTTTTCATCTTCAGGATCCCCAGAATGTCGGCTATCACCTTTTATGAAAAGGCGATGTTTTTATGACTTTTTCAGCAGTCGAAATCTTTTGTTAACCCCCTGGAAATACTATTTTTTCTAAACAAAGAATTCCTTTAAATAAGGCTTCGCAGGAAAAGAAAAACAGGTTGTTCCTTCACGCATGCGTAGTCCTGTCATATCTTTCAATCTTCTCCGCTAGCTTTTTTCAGTGGATCTTTTGGGAGATTTTTTTTTAATCTCTAATGGGTTTGTGACAAGACCTTATGTCCAGCCTTGTGCCAAGTAGCATAATGTATTATTTTCTCTCAAGAACACAAGTATAATAACAAGTGCTCTCAACCCTTACAGTTACATGGAAATCAACAAAAAGATTTGTAGAACCTAACATCTCCTGAAATGCCTATCTATGTATGTGTCACATACCTATACAAATATTGCACAAACCCAATTTATTTCACAAACAGGCAAACATTACATGCACACAGTTTGTTACACATTGGTTTTACTGTTTTTGAGACTTTCTGTCCATTCACACGATTCTCTGGCTTTACATCCATTTCAGTTTTCACACAGCAGTGCAATCAGACACCTAATTAAAGCTTCACTATATGGTCGGATTGATATGATATAATGTTCCTTTTGCTTCCTCGTGCTTTGAGTTTGGATGTATTGCAATTAAAACTTGCCGGATGGCGTGCTGGCAGCAATCTGTTATGAAGTTAGACAACGAGCAGTGAAGCTGTTGCACAAAATGATGTTTTCTGTGGCAGACGAGATCGTAAATCCGATGACGCCGATGAAAACAGAAGGTCCTCGGTGGCTGGAAATGGCAACAGGCGACGAGCGAGCACACGTGGACGAGAGCGGTTGTCGTTAAAAAAGGTGGAGAACCGAGTTCTTGTCAAGTCGCTTCAAAGAACTCTTCAAAAATGCCATAAAATTTTGCCATCACGAAAGTTGTCTAAAGAAAGGAATTTTAAAAAACCTTGGGATCATCAGGAAATATATTCATCCAGGTGGCGGAATATGTCCGCAAATCGGATGAGATCGGCCTGTAAAGTGGAAGGGAAAAGTAAAGCTTTTGAACAGCGCACACTGTCTTCATACAGAAGGCATGGTGGGCGGACACCAAAGGCATACCGACACCGACAGAAAGAAAAAAAATAACAAAAGAGATGGGTGGTAGAGAGAGGGAGAAAGAGCAATAGATAAAGAGACAGAACAGAGAAGAAGGAAGGCATGGAGAAAAAAGGAGAAGGAGAAACAGAGTGACTGAGAGAGAGAGAGGGGAAGGAGTGAGGAATGTAGGGAAACAGATCATGGATATAGATAAGGAGAGATATACACACAGTGAAAAGAGGGAGAAAGGGAGACAGCAATACAGGGGTAGCGAAGGGAAGAAAGGCACAGAGAGAGAGAGCGGGGATTGAGGGAAAGGAAGGGAAAATGATACAGAAGGAAGAGGATTGGGCGACTGTTACACTACACTGGTCACTAAGTGCCAGATGAGATAAAACTGTTTGCTTTAAGCAGATGAGCTCAACAAGTTGGGATGCGCTTTTTCAAACCTTGAACGTGGTGAAAGATTTCGTTGATGCTCATTACCCGCCTTTTGTTTATTTATTTTCCCTGACGTCATGTCGGCCATTTTGTACTGACTACACTTTTGTTAATTTCCAGCAAAACCTCTTTCAGTCACGTGGCAGGGCGATTCTGATACTGATATAGATTAAGACCCTGATATCGCGCACGCCTACTGGTCACCCTTGCTCGTGTTCATGATTTCAAATGCCATTAATGTTATGTCACGTGGTTTACACTCGATAATTAGATGTCTGTTGTATAATTTTTGATATCTCTTATCAGCCCCACAACTCCTCCTGTGTACTTTTGCGTATGAAAAGGATGTACGAACGGTTGTAAGACCCTGTTCTGACTTTTCTCTAACACTAAGAAAGTCGGTATGTGCCATGAACTTATTTTGACAGCCTCCCTGGTCCACAGCATAGAGGCTCTCTGCCAATGTTTACAAGACCCTCGAGCCAGAACGAGCGCACACAGAAGGTATTGGGAGTGAGTGTCCATCAAGCAGCAGCTCTCAACTCATTCCCTCTTGCCTCCAGCCATCTACAAGATAGAACTCCGTGAAGATGGCAGACATTCAAGAATCTGTTTTCTTTAAGCACCAACAGCTTTTTTTTAAGTTTAACTGGAAACAACATTCACAAACAATGTTTTGGGTAGAGTGTGGCTTGCGGGAACACCATGCATACACTTCATATATATATATACACCGATGTGGCGATGGACAGCAGCACACCTACCTACGAGTGTCAACACTCAGCTATTTGCGACTGTCGATATTATTATCATTAGGTGTCTGAGAATGTCCATATTATTATTAGAGGTGGCTGAGAATGTCTTTATTATTACAGGTGTCTGGGACTGTCTATATTACAACACAGGTGTTCTGGGAAGCGATATTATTACAGTTTTTGTCTCCGTCACCGGTTATGTTACAATTCTCAATGTCTTCTGTCTTAAAAGTCATCGTCAGTTACTCTTAAATATACTAATAGTGTATTTTCTCCACATAAAAAACAAACATGAAATGAACAGAAAAAGCAAATAAATGTATCCTCTTCCAAAGTTCAGTTTTGGGACATCTCTATTAAACTGACAATTTTGAAACACGAAGCTTTAATGACAAAGGATGATGACAGGAAACAATGATTAAGACGAATCTGCGAAGCAGACGACGAATATAAGAACAACAACAACCACTGCACGTGGACGTGTAACCGTTGATTTAGACAGAAGTGAGCAGCAAGGAAATTATCAGTAAGAAATTATCAGTAAGAAATTATCAGTAAGAAATTATCAGTACGAAATTATCAGTAAGAAATTAGCAGGAAGGAATCAGTCATAAGAAAAATGGAACTGACTGTCATTCTCTCCGTCTACCTGCTTGTCTGTCTGAGGATCAGTTACTTTATTTGTTTGTTGTTTGTCCCTTTATGGTGGCCCGTTTCTGCCAAAACAGAGGCTTGTATGGAACCTTTTGTGTGAAAGCCTGCTGTAGTACCAGCAGATAGACCACTCCTGATATTTCTTACAGTCCCTAACCCGAGGTCGCCTTCACATGATATGCTTTCTGTGCCCTCCCGGCTAAAACCACATAAACAGTCTCTCAAATGAAACATTATCTCGTGTTTTCCGTCATCAGAGAAGGAACTTTTTTTTTTCATCTGCAAGTTATGGACCAGATTAACCTTAGGTCAAAATGATTAATTTGATACCTACATGATAACTGCAATTTATTTAACTGCAAGTTATCCCCAAGCCGAGGTTCAAAGAACACCGAGATTTAACTTTAAAAAAAAAGTAGTTCGGATGTTTTGTAACCTCTCACGCAAACATGACACTTCGGCAAAGATAGAACCGAGACAGTGTAGTTCCTGTAATATTTTTAAAGGGGTTTGTTTACAATTTATTATCAAGGTGAATAAATCATTGTTTACTTGTCATGATGTTTATTGTAGATATAGTCAAAGATTTTTTGGTTTACATGCATAGATAAATTTTGAATATTTATTGAATGACATTCTGAATTATTTATATCACAACATTAAAATCAGTTAAAATTGAGAAAGTTTCCGATCACATCAAAGAATAACACACAGGCGCACGCGCGAACAAACGTGATCCGGGCATTCTTGCAATAATAGATATGCGGGTGTTCGTCACTCAGTCACTCATTATTTTTTTCCTCTTCTGTCACCTTGAGAAAAGCCAGTAACTTCGAAAAGCCGCAGAGTTTGACATTTGCATTTGCCACACCAGGCCGGCTTTGCTTGTGTTATGAATCACCGATGTTTTGGATTACACCGATTTCCGGTGATGGAAAGCAGCCCGTGTGTGAAGTAGATAGCTGCGCTAGTGTGTACAGGGATAGAGGTAGATGAGATAGGTGCGATCTGGACTTGCTGCCGACTGTTCCAACTTTAGTTCCATGGCCCCCCTGGCTTCCCATGCTATGAAAGCCAGTGACAAGGGGAGGTCACAATGCCCCTACTTTATTTTTGTTTTCCTCCGCCAAGGTGTTTTAGTTCTTTCCCGAGTTTTACATTTTTTTTTAAGAATAAAAATTCTGACAAAAACATATTGATGTGATGGAAGTGATTCAGTGAGTGCGGTCCGGAATCCACGGCGAACTTTTTTGAAGGAAAGAAGAAAAAAGGACAAGAACAGGAAGTTAAAGAAATGTTTCACAAGATGTGTTCAGCGCTTGTTTAAAAGTGCATTAAGGTGTTAAGTTGACAAGAAGTCTTGATTAAATGTGATTTCACAAATGTGATGTGAAGAACCTAGTTTATTCCTTCCACGCTCTGTCTCGCCTCCTCTCTTGTCTTGTCCGTCAGCTGCTTTGAACGGTTAACGACTTTGTGGCCATCCGCTCACTTCCGGGCTTCACGCAGAACTCGATAAAACGATTGGCTGAATTTTATTTAAATCCGCTTGTCATCGAAGAGTTAGTCAAAAGTGTGACAGATCGCTCTCCGGTGGCTAAGAGCAGTTTGGTTCGCATTGCTTAGAAATGAGCGTGTGGGTAGGGCTTGAAAGCTAGTGCCGAGCATTCTCTCAAGACCTTTTTTTTTATTTGGTTGATGAAGAGTTCTTTTTCGTCTCTCAGTCATGGCCGGCGCAGCTATCGTCCTAAAGATGTTAGTGGTATTCACTCCCAAGTCGACCTGCCAGTTCCGACAAACACGACCGCAAGACGAAGAAGTCCTTGGCACCTCTTCAACAAAACTGGTAGCCAGGGCCGTGGTCCAGAAGACCTTCCATTACCATAAATAGATATTTTGAACATTATCAGTCCACAAGACCCTCCATTTAAACAAAAAATATTATGAACATTATCAAAGGCTCTCATTATTTTGACTAAAACTGAACTAGTAGTAATTAGCGATTGCAACTAGTTGTAGAAAGAATAATCAAGATGTCGTAGTCGTAAACTTTGAAATGGGAAAATATCGACACTCAATAATACTACATTAAATGACTATTAATACTTACACTTTATTTCCCATCTTGATGACTTCTGGGTATCACAGACCACGTGACGTGGGTTTTTCAAAGCTATAAAAAGATGCCGTGTCCTGAGCATTGTGCGAAGCTCACGAGTTGTTGAGTTTTGTGGATGGAGTTGAGGGGGAGGTATAAGAGAGAGGCGACGATTATGGGTTAATTAAGAGTGTGTTTGCTCAGTTGCGAAGCTCGTTAGCATGGCGCGTGCGCTGCAGTCTGCCTTTAATCATTAGCAACCGCCATGTTGCATTCTTCGTTACAACATTCTAAGTGGTTACTGTTGGAACATGCTGAAAGCCTGCCCACTCGACTTTTCGGAACGAGAGCGTGGGAGGAATATGTATTTTCTCGTGACTAACGTGATTGATATAATTATCATCATCATTAATCATCCACCACCATAATCAGCCACCGCCACTATCATCAGCTATTGTCACCATCCGAACACCTTCCTTCAGTAAGTTCAGCAAGCAAGAAGACAGAGATGTGAGCAAAGAGGGGACAGAGCTAATCAAAAGTAAAAGACAAAACCTATAAAAAAAAAACAATGAGTTGAATTATTCACAAAGGTCTGTCCCTGGTCGCCTGCCTGAAAATGTTGTTTTGTTACTTCTGATGCTGACAAACATGTCTCGTGGACTATTCCACTTTATTTGCTTTCCCCGAGAGAAATTAGAGTGGAGATGGCCACACAGATTTTAGGGGCGCTTGTCTGAGAATTTTGTTTCCACCTTTCAAGTCTGGGCGAGGGCTGGTAAAGGTCACTGAAGCTGGGTGTGACTCTCCAGACCTCTCGCGCCTCTGTGAGTGTAGTAGTTTTCTCTTCTGTGGACACCAAGAACTGTTAGGACATTTGCCCACGTGAATGTATGCACACTTGCGTGCGTGTGTGTGTGGGTGTGTGTGTGTGTGGGTGCGTGTGTGTGTGTGTGTGTGTGTGTGGTGTGTGTGTATGGGTGCGTGTGTGTGTGTGTGGGGGTTGTATGGGGGCGTGTGTGTATGTGGTGGAAGAGAGAAAGTAAAGGACACTACTCATATAGATTTTAATGCACAGTTTGAAATGCCACGTACTTGCAGAAAGTGTGTGGTTCGATCCTGAAAATACCAGGGTCACTATCATTGTCTCATTTGTTCTTTTGTGATATTTGTTTTACTCAAGCTGGAGGATTATTCTCTTCCAACATTTCCAAATTGATTGGGTGACATCTTAATTTCAAGATAAAGTAGGATTCGGACACCCTAAACTCCCTTAAAGTAAATGATGCATATAAAAGTTTTTTACAATATTTATTTAATAAACAAGACTTTTTTAGCATAAAAAAATACATTCTCTCGAATTCTGTGTAAATAGTTTTGATGCTATCTCTTTTTTTTCGTATGTTACATATTACATTAATAAAATAAAATGAAAGGTTCACACATATTCTTTCTCTCTTCCTTTCTTTGCTCTCATGTGTCGTTGTTGCCTAATTGTTAGGTTTTTTTTTTCTTTCTTTTTTTGCTTGTGTTCCTTTCTCCAAGACTAAAAAAGCACATGAGTAAGAAATAGAAGATTATTGTTCTTCTCAGAGCATAAGCACCCTGGCGTTTGGGTGCATGTGTGTAAAGCCAGTGCGGACTCTCAGTCACGTGACTCACTCCCCGACTGCCGCACTCCCGGGTATGCTGGGTATGCTGCATCGTGAGCAGGTGCGCACAACAAGAGACTCTTGGGCCACAAAACTAATCAATCGGCAGGTACATGCAGGTGTTCCACTGGACAGCTAATCGATGCACTGTCTGGAATATCCTTCTTCTAGAACCTCGCACGTGATCACTGAAATATTCAGGACCTAAACCATAATTATTTTTTAATTATAACATTTATCAGACCATTTTTAGTAGATGATGCAATGCCATGTGGTCGGATCGTCTACGTTGATTAAACAGATTTCTTTTAATAAAAATTAGTTGATAGAGAGGTACACAAAAAAGAAAGAAGGAAAGAAAGATAAAACTGTTAGAAGTAGGACTAGATTTTAACATTTTTAAAATGTTAATATCTATTAATACATAGCAACGGGAACTGAAGGAGAAAAAGTTACTTTGTCTTCATTAGTAGATTTGTTAAACAGTGCATGAATTAATTTGTAACCCAAAGGTTTGGAGAAAAACTCACCACAAGCAGGAACCTTGTAACCCTCGACAGCCACATAGTGTGTGTGTGTGCAAACATACATTCAGCGAGCGCACGCGCACACCCACACCCACACCCACACATTAGTATCCTTGGTCTGTGAAGTAAGGGTGGGTAATTAGTGCTTCACTAGGCCATTGAAGTCTTGTTCAGTTCTATGTTCACTTATCTCGGTGATCACACACTGTATTAGGAGGACATATTAGCGACTCGGGCGCGTGGTCGGCGCCTGCCTGGGGCGAGGAATAACACGCGCTGGAGGAAGGGTCCTCGGGAGAGATGAGGAGATTTGCGATACAATGTCTGTCTTTGATAACTTCACGTGACCCACTTTCATGCAAACTACTTTTCGCGACCTTCAGGCAAGAGATTCAGGTCCTTATCGTGCAGCGAGTGAGGTCCCTTCCCTCCGTTACTGTTGACTTACGTGCCCATGGTTTGCACTTGAATAGGCACTTTGAGACTTGCTTTTCGATAAATGAACGAATGTGAAAGCATTACAGTGAGGGTCCAGTCTTTTACCTGTGCCCTTAAGTTTGGGGCTAGCATCTCTGTCGTCTAGACACTTACGCCATCCTTGGATGTCGATTTGCTTTACTCTGTGTCCTTATCGGGTGGTTCAACGTGTTCTAGTCCTAAACACACGATGCAAGTTGGCCTCAGCAGGCAAAGTAAATAATGCATTATTATAACAAATTTTCTTCATATTTTATTTATTATTTTGTACGGTGATTTTTATAATTCATAAGATAATCGAAAGACTGTTGGAAGAGACAGCCATGACTGATAACCAGTTCGTCATGACATCCAGTTGGGTCTCACTGTTGCCATCTTGTCATCACAGATGTTGCCTGCTCAAAGTTTTGCTATAAAATAGAATCTCACAGCAAACTCAAAGCAAGAAAAAGGCTCAAAATATTTGGGTGCCCAAAATGTTCGCGCTTTGTTTGTCGTATTGTAAGTAAATAGAAATACGGGTATAGGCCACGAACTCATTCACGTGCGCGTGTGACGACTTAAGCACGAAATCTTATCGGAACTTGCATCCTCAAAGATGCGACTGGTACTAGCGTGGGAACCACCCCACCTTGCCCACCCAATCTTCGCAGTGTCGTCAGCCCACCTGCGAGCAATCCTTATTGACGACAGGCAGCTGCACCAGCTGCTGCCATCAGAGCATGCGTAATCTTCTCTACACTGCCGCCCACGGCTTCTCATCCGGTCCCCCAAGAGATTATGAAAAAGTTATATTGTATAGTTAATAATACTAAAGAGAAGTTTGTAACATCGTTGAAACTCTTATACAGCCGTTCAAGCTCTGTCAGACCTCCTCACCATCGACCGGCGTTGCTATACCCACCCTGGGGAGCTGTACGAAAATATAAGTGTTCAGTCGTACCGAGCGAAAAAAAAAAAAAGGAGAAGCTAGGGTGTACCATTCTTGTTCTTCTCTCCTTCCCGCTTTCATTTCGCCGGTCGACCCAGATCTTTTTGGCCCTGGTCCAAAGAATGGTCGGAAACGTTTGGCCTGGCAGTGAAAGCGAAACAATAACCAGTAAATGGCATAATAACAACAAGCAAATGTCACAACAAGTTGAATGGTGTCATCGGGGATGTTTTTAACGACTTCAGTTTTGTCCATGATGGTCGTCTCAGTGGCTTCTACAATGAAAACACAAACCAGAAGTTTCTCAGTGCGATATGGTTGTACCAAGTCCTCTTGAAACCACGAGTGTTTGGAAGAAAGGTGCCCAAACCTTTCATTGGCATGCTCGCTTTCTGTTTGCATGAAAACGATGTTATATTTGTTGTGGTATGATTTTATTATTACCACAATTTGTCCTTATATATATATATGTCTGTAATGTTTAATAGGAGTGTGGTGATGGCGGTAGAAAATGGTTCATATAGTCACACTTGTGTCTGTGTGTGACAAGTGATTAGTGTTGATGGTCTGTTTAGGAAATGGCTGATGAGTAACAGTTCCTTTTTATAATTATTGTTATTTCTAGTAGCTGTGTAGAGGGCATTAAATAGTTTTGTCTTCTTCTTGAAGGAGGATTCTCAAAATGGTTTAGTTGAGAAAGTAGTCTAAGACTTCTTTGCTCATAACATCACATTATTTTCTGTTTACTACAATTTTTTTCTTTGGTTTTTTTTTCCACCAACTTTTTTTTTCTTCTACTGTAATTCACACATGCATACGCACACACATGCGCACGTAAGTGAGAGAGTGAGAGAAAGAAAACATGTCCTTCCAGTCCTCCCCCCCACACACACCCTGCATCTTTATTTCATGTTCTTGTCCTCTCCTTTATTCGCAACTGGATCTGGAGGAACCTGCTTGGGTCGATACCTGCCTTGATTATTTGAACACTTCCTTCCTCGTTACCTTAGGTGACACCTGACGTGTCCTCGGCAAATAACATCAACCCCACGCTCCACTCATCAGGTCCTCCAGCATGTCGTCTCTAAATCCTGCCGAGCGCCCCCATCTTTGACTCGTGTCGTCGGCATACAAACCCCAAGCAAACGTTTCTTTTATGTCCGATAACTCCTATCCAAGAAAATAACATCCCTCACACCACCACCTTTCTCCATGTGTTCTTGAGCGCGAGCATTTAGAACGCTCACACGTTGAATTGATCAAGGCTTCGCCCCTTCATTGTCATCTCGCCAAACATTTCGTCGATGGAGCGCGGAGATAAGTCCCTCGCAAGATGCTGGCCATCATCCGGGGGACAATTACAGGGGGTGAGCAGCTGTCCCTCATCCGGGCTTTTCCTTGCTGCTCGGTCGCTTTAGCTGGCAACGGAGGAGCCTCGAGATGATTGGGGAGATAAAGGAGAGATCTTATAGCCCTGTCATCTACTTTCAGATGAAGAACGAGATGGCGAGGCGTAGAGCGGGTGTCACATGGTGTGGCATGGTTCCCGCAAACTGACACTCATCTAGCTCCTGCCGATTCAAAATGTAGGACTAATGGTAACGGGGTGTAGAAGGTCTTTCTAATTCGAATGCGCGCTCGACAAGGTTTACACTCATTCCACCGAGTTCACTATGAAAGCTCATAGTAAAAAAAATCCTTTTTAGCAGGAGTCGAGGCGATCTCAGATTTTCAGTAAATTTATCGTTTGTCCTCCTACCTACCTGAGCTTTTCTTCTTCGTCATGGCATTATAAATGTCTATTTAGTGAATAGTATTAATAATATACATTTTGAGGGTTAAGCTTAGAAAGAAAACTTGGAAAAGAACAGTAGAGAGCGAGGCAAAGGAGGTCCAATGGGTCCAACTGAGGGAGGCTGCCCAAAAACCAGGTCCGCGGGCGAGATGCTCCTCAAGGAGTAACAAGGAATAAACTAAAACTAAACATTCTGAGGGACAAGCAAGGAACGTCCATTATGGGATAGACAGGGACAGTACATGACGAGATAAGCACGTGCTTCTCGTCGTCTGCCCGCGACCTGTATGAGCGATCTGGGAGAATTATGCGTACATGTGACCTTTCACCCCCAGGCGAAGGTAGACCAGTTCGGCTGTTGATGCATATAGCACTCTTAAACCATGTCGGTTCATATCATCATCATCATCATCATTGCTGATTACCTTAGTGTACAAGTGTCCAACATTATTCTTTCATGGGTTTCCGAAGGATGCGTAAATGAAAAAGCTTTGGCTTTATGAAATTATGAAATTACGTGTGCATGTGCAAGCAGGTCTGTGTGTGCAAACTGCTATAAAGGCTATGAACTCCTCCATCAGGATGAGAAATGTGTGAACTATATAGTTATAATTATTATTGTTTTTGTTGCACTTTCACTGCACCACCGCAAACAGAAAATTGTGCATTATGAAAAAAAAGTGTGTTACTGTATACTCCCTCTTCTCTAGGAACTTTCTAATTATAAACATATATTTCACAGACCACAAACAGTTGTTTCACTGTGCTTGTGATAGGAGCAGAGAATTTTTTTCACTGTGATTAATTACGAAAGAATTGTGGTGACTCAAAGAACAACAGAGCCAGGCAGGTTGGGGTTGTTTACCTTGCAAAAGTGTTAACACTGTGGAGAAAACAGAGCAAGATAATTTTTAAAATAAATAATGTTGTCTAGCCTGCAATGATGTTGTAAACATAAAAATGGCCTTTGGGGGGGGGAAGATGTCCCCCCACCCTGGTAATAGAGTAAAAGTCTTCTCTTCCAGGTATCGCAAACTTGAGCTAAAAATAAACTGCACTAATACTGAAATGAGTTATCTCCATCACACTAGGACTGCAGGGCTATAGAGTGCCTTCCCCTGATATCACAGTAATCTGCTCTCACACTCCAGGCTATACAGTGCCCTCCGCTGATATCAGAGCTAATTAATGATATGCTGGATAGTGTGAAAAAAATGCAGAAGAGAATTATCCTAAATGTCCACACTTTTTATCGTGAGAAGTTTCCAGTCGGTTTGTTATTTTACATTAATACCTGTGTGTGTGTGTTGTATTTATTTGTTTTAGATTTCATTCATACGTTCATGTCCTTCTTTACCTTCGTTCTCTTCGTCAAAGCTCGCAGCCAGTCTTTCTTTTCATATCTCTCTCTGATTCCACATTCGTCTCCAACGCGATTTATTTTCCATGTTGAATACAGTATAAGAGAGTATTTGGAGAATTAATCAACAACTGCAGTTGAGGGATTGTTGGGTAGAGAGAAATTTTATGTATCATGGGCACAAGCCGATCTTATTGGCAACAGGTGGAGACTGACAGAGTACTTTAAACAAATCAAGGAAAAACGGGGTAGCTAGAGCAACTACATGTGAAATGGTGTTAATTAGAAATAGTCTTCAAGCACCGGTCACACACTCGGTCCAGATGTTTCACAACTCAAAATGACATCTGCAAGGCCTGGATACGCGGGCATTCTGAGAGAAGATTTCTGGAAGGAAGATAAAAACACTTCGTAAACTAGGAGGCAATCATGCAAGGTGAGCTGTCTCTCGACCCAACGACCTCACGACCTCCAAACGACCTCCAGTCACAAAGACACGCCACAAATAGACCAGTGTCTTCTCTCCGTACAGCGCCGCTCATCGTCTTGGCATGGCAATAACAACTGACTGCGGCGCGTTGTGCCGACGCACAAGACGTGCAAATGAAAGTGAGGAAACGGGCAAGGCACACTGGAGAAGAGACACAGACAGCGGTGCATCTCGCAACGATACTCCAACACACACATCAACACTGTTACATGAGAAGCGTTGCCAGACTGTCACGAAAGATTGAACTCCACCCTCGCTCAGCTCCTCACAATTATTAAAACTCATTTACATCGCCTCCGACCTTCTCTCTCTTTCACACCTACGCAGAAGCGGACGAAATCTATCTGTTGTGTGTGC